>NW_019942686.1:12455-24627 GCF_002910315.2 Salvelinus sp. IW2-2015
CTCTCTTTGCTGTCTATCTCTGCTCTCTCTGCTCTTTCTCTCTGCTCTCTGTTCTCTGCTCTCTCTGCTCTCTCTGCTCTCTCTGCTCTCTCTGCTCTGCTCTCCCTGCTATCTCTCTCTGCTCTCTCTCAATTCAATTCAATTGACTTTATTGACATTGCAAGTTCATTATTACTTACATTGTCAAAGTATACATATCGAAAAATAAAAATCGAATATATATGTATATATATACAAAATATATATATTTATATATAAATAAATGGTGGGACCAACATTGGGACCAACACCTACTCTCTCTCTCTGCTATCTCAGGCTCTGCTCTCTTTTCTCTCTGCTCTGCTCTCTCTGCTTTCTCTCTCTGCTCTCGTCCTCTTTCTGCTCTCAGCACTCTCTGTTCTCTCTCTGCTCTCTCTGTTCTCTGCTCTCTATCTCTCTGTGTTCTCTCTCTGCTCTGCTCTCTCTGCTCTCTCTCTTCTCTCTCTCTGCCCTCTCTCTTCTCTCTCTCTGCTCTCTCGCTGTCTGCTCTCTTGCTCTCTCACTCTGCTCTCTCTGCTGTCTCTTTGCTGTCTCTGCTCTCTCTCTCTCTGCTCTCCCTCTCTGCTCTGCCATCTCTCTTCTCTCTGTTCCCTCTCTCTCCCTCTGCTCTCTGCTCTTTCTGCTCTCTGCTCTCTCTCTCTCTTTTCTCTGCTCCTCTCTCTGCTCTCTATTGCTTTCTCTGCTCTCTCTGCCCTCTGGTCTCTCTGCCCTCTGCTCTCTCTGCTCTCTGTTCTCTCCCTGCTCTCTCTCTCTACCCGCTCTGTTCTCTCTCACTCTGCTCTCTATTCTCCCTCTCTGCCCTCTCTGCTCTCTTTGCTCTCTCTCTCCCTCTGCTCTCTCTGCTGTCTATCTCTACTCTCTGCTCTCTCTCTGCGCGCTCTCTCTGCTGTCTATATCTCTGCCTCTACTCTGCTCTCCCTAGCTCTCTGCTCTCTCTCCTCTGCTCTCTCCTGCTCTCTGTTTCTCTCTCTGCTTCTCTCTCTCTCCTACCCGCTCTGTTTCTCTCACTCTGCTCTCTATTCTCCCTCTCTGCTCTCTCTGCCCTCTCTGCTCTTCTCTGCTCTCTCTCTCCCTCTGCTCTCTCTGCTCTCTGCTCTCTCTCGCTCTCTGCTCTCTCGCTCTCTGCTCTCTCGCTCTCTGCTCTCTATTGCTCTTTCTGCTCTCTCAACCTCTCTGGCTGTCTCTTTGCTGTCCTCTGCTCCTCTCTCTCTCTGCTCTCCCTCTCTGCTCTGGCCATCTCTCTTCTCTCTGTTCCCTCTCTCTCCCTCTGCTCTCTGCTCTCTCTCTCTTTTCCTCTGCTCCTCTCTCTGCTCTCTATTTGCTTTCTCTGCTCTCTCTGCCTCTCTGCTCTCTCTCTGCTCTCATCTCTCTACCCGCTCTTTCTCTCTCACTCTGCTCTCTATTCACCCTCTCTGCCTCTCTGCTCTCTCTGCTCTCTCTCTCCCTCTGCTCTCTCTCTGCTTCTATCTCTCTGCTCTCTCTTCCTCTGCTCTCTTCTCTTGCTATCTCTACTCTCTCTCTCTCTTGCGCTCTCTCTCTCCCTCTGCTCTCTCTGCTGTTATCTCTGCTCTCCTCTCTGCTCTCTGTTCTCTCTGCGCTCTCTCTCTCTGCCCTCTCTCTCTCTGCTCTCTCTCTCTTCTCTCTCTCTCTGCTCTCTCTCTCTTCTCTCTGCTGCTCTCCCTCTCTCTCTCTGCTCTCTCTCTCTGCTCTCTCTCTCTGCTCTCTCTCTCTGCTCTCTCTCTTGCTCTCTCTCTCTGCTCTCTCCCTCCCTGCTCTCTCTCGCTCTCTGCTCTCACTCTGCTCTCTCACTCTCTTTGCTTTCTCAGCCTGCTCTCTCTCTGTTCACTGCTCTCTCTTCTTCTCTTGCCCTTTCTCTCTCTGCTCTCTCTCTGCTCTCTCTGCCCTTTGCTCTCTCTGCTCTCTCTATCTCTGCTCTCACGTCTATGCTCTCTCTCTTGCTCTCTCTGCTCTCTGCACTCTCAGCTCTCTCTCTCTCACTCTGCTCTCCTCTCTCCACTCTGCTCTCTCTCTCTAAACTCTCTGCTCTCTGTTCTCCCTACTGCTCCGTCTCTGCCTCTTCTTCTCTCTCTGCCCCTCTGCTCTCCTCTGCCTCTGCTCTCTCTCCCTCTGCTCTTCTCTGCCCTCTGCTCTCTCTGCCCTTTGCTCTCTCTGTCTCTGCTCTCTCTGGCCCTCTGCTCTCTCTCTCTCTGCTCTCTCTCTCTGCTTCTCTCCAGCCTGCTCTCTCTCTCTGCTCTCTCTCTCTCTTCTCTGGCTCTCTGCTATTCTGCTCTCTTTTCTCTCTGCTCTCTTGCTCTCACTCTTCTCTTCTCACTCTCTCTTTGCTCTCTCTGCCCTTTGCTCTCTCTGGCTCTCTCTCTGCTCTCTCTGCCCTTGTGCTCTCTCTGCTCTCTCTATCTCTTGCTCTCACGCTATGGCTCTCTCTCTATGCTCTCTCTTGCTCTCTGCTCTCTTCTTCTCTGCTCTCTCTTCTCACTCTGCTCTCTCCTCTCTAACCTCTCTCTCTCTGTCTCTCTCTCTCTGCTCTCTCTGCCTCTGCTCTCTCTGCCTCTTCTCTCCTGCCCTCTCTCTCTCTCTGCCCTCTGCTCTCTCTGCCCTCCTCCTCTCTCTGCCCTCTGCTCTCTCTCACTCTCTGCTCTCCCTATCTGCTCTCTCATGCCTGCTCTCTCTCTCTGCTCTCTCTCTCTCTCTGCTCTGCTATTCTGCTCTCTTTTCTCTGCTCTCTCTGCTCTCTCTTTGCTTTCTCAGCCTGCTCTCTGCTCTCTCTCGGTCTCTCTGCTCTCTCATCTCTCTGCTCAACTCCTTGGCTCTCTCCTCGCTCTCTTATCACTCTGCTCCTCTGCTCTCTCCTCTTTGCTCTCTCTGCTCTCTCTATGCTCTCCTCTATGCTCTCTGTCTCTGCTCTCTCAGCTCTCTCTGCTCTCTTCTTTTCTCTTCTCCTCTGCTCTCACTATGCTCTCTCACTCATCTTCTTCTGCTTTCTCTCAGCCTGCTTCTCTGCTCTCCGCTGTTACGTTCCCCAGTTTTCTGTGTTGTGGTATGTTATATTTTGAGTGTGTGTTTCAGGAGATAGCTTCCTGAGTTCTCCATGGCTAATTGATAATTGGAGAGCTGACCACGCCCCCTCGTCAAGAAGCAGCTGACACTAATTACCTTTGCCACCTGAAGGAATATAAAAGCCAGTGTTCTGTTTAGGAAAAATAGATATTTTTTGGAGGGAGAGAAATCATTAAGAGAGAGAAGATTTTGGAAAGATTGGAGAGAGAGATCCTTGCTTGAGAATTTGATTGTGATAAAGTGTGTTTGTTTCTCAGAGATTTTGGTATGTACTATATAAGTTGTTGTGAGGGAGCTGATTGGTTAATGTCTTATGTGTTATAGGACGCACTGTTTTGATTATTGAAATTGTTTGTTAATAATTGTTCTGTTTCATTTGTTCCCAGGGGGAAGGAGAAGGCACTTTGGGAGTGCTTAGGCAAGAGGCCCACGGGCATACATATTACCCGTAGTATATTCATTGTCTAGGCACATAGGTAAGACCTGGGCGGACCACCCCCTGTAATTTTGGTTAGGGCACCAGGTGGGTGCTAAGATAGGTAGTAGTGGGTAGGCAGGTTAGATAAGGAAAGGGGAAGTTTTGATATTTACTTTCCTTTGCTTTGGTTCCGGCCAGCCCTTTTTCCCCATAATTACCGGCTAAGGGCAAATAAATCCCTAGTAACGGTAAAAATCTGCCTTTGCTCGTCCTTACTCTACGCCTACAGTCCATACCTCTTTACACTTCACAGGGAGTTGAGTTTGCAGCAGGGAGTTGCGTTTCCTCTTTCAGAGGCGTGGCGTAACATCTGGGCTCTTCTCAGCCTCTCTCTCTCTCTGTTCTTCATCTCTCTCCTCTTCCCTCTGCTCTCTCTATCTCGGCTCTCACGCTTATGCTCTCTCAACGCTATGCTTCTCTCACTCTCATCTTTGCTTTTCCTCAGCCTGCTTTCTGCTTCTCTCTCTCTTCTTGCTCTCGTCTTGCACTTGGTCTCTCTCCCTCTGCTCCCTCTTGCTCTCTCAGACCAACTCTCTGTCTCTCTTCTGCTTAGCTCCTCTCTGCTCTCTCTCTATGCTGTCTCTCTATGCTGTTCTTGTGTCTGCCTTCTCTCAGCTTTCCTCTGCTCCTCTCTCTGCCATTGCTGTTTCATCTCCTCTCTCACTCTTGCCCTCTCTCACTCTGCCCCTCTTCCTTCTGCCCTCTCTCAACTCTGGCCCTCTCTCACTCTTGCGCTCTCTCACCTGCCCTCTCTCTCTCTCTCTCTCTAACTCTCCTCTCACTCTGCTCCTCTCACTCTGCTCTCTCCTCTCTCTCCCCTCCTCTGCTCTCTCTGCCCTCTTTACTCTCTTGCGTCTCTCTCTCTCTGCTGCTGTCTCCTCTGCTTCTCTCTGCCCTCTCATCTTCTCTCTCTCCTCTCTCTGCCTCTATATGTTGCTCTGCACTCTCGCTCTCTGTTCTCTGCTTCTCTGCTCTATATGCTCTTCGCTGCTCTCTCTCCCTCTTTCGCTCTGCTCTCTTGCCTTGCTCTCTCGCTCTGCTCTCTCATCTCTCACCCTCGTCGCTCTCTCTGCTTCTCTCTTCCCTGCACGCTCTTGCTCTCTGCCTCTCTCTTTTCTCTGCTCTCTCTCTCTCTGCTCTCTCTTCCTGCTTTCTGCCTCTGCTCTCTCTCTCTGCTCTGCCCTCTGCTTTCTTCTCTCAGCGCTGCTCTGCTCTCATCTCTGCTTGCTCTCCTCTTCTGCTCTCTCTCTCTGCCTCTCTCCTCTCTCCTCTCTTCTCTCGTGCTTCTCCTCTCGCTCTCTCTCTCTCTCTGCCCTCTTCTCTCTGCCCTCTTCTCTCTTGTCTCTCTCTCTCTCTCTCTGCTCCTCTCCTCTGCCTGCCTCTCTCTCTGTCTGCTCTCTCAGCCTGCTCTCCTCCTCTCTGCCTGCTCTCTGCTCTCTGTCAGCCCTGCTCTCTGCTCTCGCTCTCTGCGCTCTCTCTTCTCTCTGCTTTGTCTGCTCTCTTCTCTCTCTCACAACACTCTCTGCTCCTCTGCCTCTGCTCTCTCTCCTCCGGCTTTTTTATCTTAACAGTGGTGCAGTTTGGACAATCACCATTGATGGAAGTGTTAAACCAAGAAGTGATGAAAACAACATCACTGCAGAGAGAGAGAGACTGATATACAGTGCATTCAGAAAGTATTCAGAACCCTTGACTTTTACACATTTTGTCACGTTACAGCCTTATTAATAAATTGGATTAAATAGTTTTTTCCCTCATCAATCTACACACAATAACCCATAATTACAAAGCAAAACTGTTTATTTTATGTGTGCAAATGTATATTTAAAAAAACAAAACGTAGATATCACATTTATAATTATTCAGACCCTTTACTCAGTAGTTTGTTGAAGCACCTTTGGCAGCGATTACAGCGCTTGAGTGTTCTTGGGTATGATGCTACATAGCTTGGCACACCTGTATTTGGGGAGATTCCTCCATTCTTCTCTACAGATCCCTCAAGCTCTGTCAGGTTGGATGGGAGCCGTCACTGCAACAGCTATTGTCATGTCTCTCCCAGAGATGTTCGATCAGGTTCAAGTCTGGGCTCTGGCTGGGCCACTCAAGGACATTTCAGAGACTTTGTCCCGAATCCACTCCTGCATTGTCTTTGGCTGTGTACTTTAATGATCGTTTGTCCTGTTGGAAGGTGAACCGTCACCCAGTCTGTGTATACTATTACTGGGAGGGTAGAGATTCAGAACAGAGGGAAGAGAGGAGAGAGAGGGAGGGTAGAGAGTCAGAACAGAGGGAAAGAGAGAGAGAGGGAGGGTAGAGAGTCAGAACAGAGGGAAGAGAGAGAGAGGGAGGGTAGAGAGTCAGAACAGAGGGAAAGGAGAGAGAGGGAGGGGGGAGAGTCAGAACAGAGGGAAAGAGAGAGAGAGGGTAGAGAGTCAGAACAGAGGGAAAGAGAGAGAGAGGGTAGAGAAGTCAGAACAGAGGAGAAGAGGAGAGAGAGAGGGAGGGTAGAGAGTCAGAGGCAGAAGGAAGAGAGAGAGAGAGAGAGGGAGGTAGAGAGTCAGAACAGAGGAAAGAGAGAGAGAGGGTAGAGAAGTCAGAACAGAGGGAAAGAGAGAGAGAGGGTAGAGAGTCAGAACAGAGGGAAAGAGAGAGAGAGAGGGAGGGTAGAGAGTCAGAACAGAGGGAAAGAGAGAGAGAGGGAGGGTAGAGAGTCAGAAACAGAGGGAAGAGAGAGAGAGGGAGGGTAAGAAGTCAGAACAGAGGGAAAAGAGAGAAGAGAGAGGGAGGGTAGAGAGTCAGGACAGAGGAAAGAGAGAGAGAGAGAGGGAGGGTAGAGAGTCAGAGCAGAAGGAAGAGAGAGAGAGAGAGAGAGAGAGGGAGGGTAGAGAGTCAAGAACAGAGGGAGAGAGAGAGGGAGGGTAGAGAGTCAGAACAGAGGGAAAAGAGAGAGAGAGGGAGGGTAGGAGTCAGAACAGGGAAAGAGAGAGAAGGGAGGGGAGAGAGTCAGAACAAGGGAAAGAGAGAGAGAGGAGGGTAGATAGTCAGAACAGAGGAAAGAGAGAGAGAGAGAGAGGGAGGGTAGAGAGTCAGAACAGATGAAGAGAGAGAGAGAGGAGGTAGAGAGTCAGAACAGAGGGAAGAGAGAGAGAGAGAGGGGGGTAGAGAGTCAGACAGAGGGAAAGAAAGAGAGAGAGGGAGGGTAGAGAGTCAGAACAGAGGAAAGAGAGAGAGAGGAGGGTAGAGATTCAGAACAGAGGGAAAGAGAGAGAGGGAGGGTAGAGAGTCAGAACAGGGAAAGAGAGAGAGGGAGGGGAGAGAGTCGGAACAGAGGGAAGAGAGAGAGAGGGAGTGTAGAGAGTCAGAACAGAGGGAAAGAGAGAGAGAGGGAGTGTAGAGTCAGAACAGAGGGAAAGAGAGAGAGGGAGGGTAGAGAGTCAGAAACAGAGGGAAGAGAGAGAGAGAGGGAGGGTAGAGAGTCAGAACAGAGGGAAAGAGAGGGAGGGAGGGGAGAGAGTCAGAACAGAGGAAAGAGAAGAGGATGGTAGAGAGTCAGAACAGAGGGAAAAGAGAAGAGAGAGGGAGGGTAGAGAGTCAGAACAGAGGGAAAGAGAGAGAGAGAGGAGGGTAGAGAGTCAGAGCAGAAGGAAAGGAGAGAGAGAGAGGGAGGTAGAAGAGTCAGAACAGAGGAGAGAGAGAGAGAGAGGGAGGGTAGAGAGTCAGAACAGAGGGAAAGAAAGAGAGAGAGGGAGGGTAGAGAGTCAAACAGGGAAAGAAGAGAGGGAGGGGAGAGAGTCAGACAGAGGGAAAGAAGAGAGAGAGGGAGGGTAGATAGTCAAAACAGAGGGAAAGAGAGAGAGAGGGAGTGTAGAAGTCAGAACAGATGGAAAGAGAGAGAGAGAGAGGGTAGAGAGTCAGAACAGAGGAAAGAGAGAGAGAGAGAGGGAGGGTAGAGAAGAGAACAGAGGGAGAGAGGGAGGGTAGAGAGTCAGAACAGAGGGAAAGAGAAGAGAGGGAGGGTAGAGAGTCAGAAACAGAGGGAAAGAGAGGGAGGGTAGAGAGTCAGAACAGGGAAAGAGAGAGAGGGAGGGGAGAGAGTCAGAGCAGAGGGAAAGAGAGAGAGAGGGAGTGTAGAGAGTCAGAACAGAGGGAAAGAGAGAGAGAGGGAGTGTAAGAGTCAGAACAGAGGGAAAGAGAGAGAGAGAGGGTAGAGAGTCAGAACAGAGGGAAGAGAGAGAGAGGGAGGGTAGAGAGTCAGAACAGAGGGAAAGAGAGAGGAGGGAAGAGAGAGAGAGAGGAGGGTAGAGAGTCAGAAAGAGGGAAAGAGAGAGAGGGAGGGAGAGAGTCAGAACAGAGGGAAAGAGAGAGAGGAGGGTAGAGAGTCAGAACGAGGGAAAGAGAGAGAGAGAGGGAGGGGAGAAAAGTCAGAACAGAGGGAAAGAGAGAGAGAGGGTGGGAGGGTAGAGAGTCAGAACAGAGGGAAAGAGAAGAGGGAGGGGAGAGAGTCAGAAAAGAGAGAAGACAGAGAGAAATCGAGAGGAGAGAGAAAGAGGAAATTAGTCAGCAATATTATTCAGGATGACGTTCGTCTTAAAATGTATTTCTTTTTTTCTCTCTTTCCCCACTGAGGAGATAAAGGACACACACACACACGGTTTATATCACCTTCTGGGACACCTGTTTCACACAGATTCTCTGGGACACCTGTTCTCACACCACCATTCTGGGGACATCTGTTCTCACACCACATTCTGGGGACACCTGTTCTCACACCACATTCTGCGGGACACCACTTCCTGACAACCTGAAGACGAAAACGAAAAATCATCAACAAATCTAAACAGCATCTATAATAAATACACCTCTTCAAATGTAACTGATTCATTGAAATCAGGGTAGATGACATTGTGGGGACTGGGAAGGTGATCAATGTGGAGACACAAGAGGAAACTCCTTATTTGGCGTCAACAGGAAGTCCCATCTGGGGACCAAGTTCCGACCAACTAGTACCATCTGGGGACAATAGTGTCGGCTGTTGTTTAGCGCACAAGGGGAAGATGGATTCTAATCTAGATCAGTTTGAATGGCCTTTCAGCATATCAGAACCCACTAGAGAATGTTGCCGGGCGTTCTCTTTAGCATATGCATCAGATGTATATCAACCTACAAGGTGTGAAAACATGCTTGATAAATAAATGCTTAATAAATAGTACATAAAACATTGTAAATTATTAACAACATAAAGAAATATTAATGGGAATATATCAGTAAAAATAACAATAGTTATTTGTTTAGAGAGTCAAGGATATGTTTTGTATAATTCTACAGTCCCAGAAAACACAAAGGCCTACAGTTTATTTCTGTTTCCCTGACAATACAACACTACAGTGGAATCCATTTGATCAACTTTATTTATAGGTTCGATTAATAATAGAGTTATAGTCATTAATAATAACACTATAACCAGCCAGGTGATTAGTTATAGAGATCTAGTCAATAATAATAATACTATAACCAGCCAGGTGCGCAGGTGAATTTATTTGCTGTATTTCTGAACAAAAGCACCAGTGAACAATTGTAAAGGATTAATTGCATAAAGAAATATTTGTGTAAATATATTCATGACAAGATATAACAACAGTCATGTGTTGATTGAATCAGACACTGTATTGACACATGAACCAATCACGTCTTCTCTTCACCTTACACCCTTTACACATGAACCAATCACGTCTTCTCTTTACCTTACACCCTTTACACATGAACCAATCACGTCTTTTCTTCACCTTATACCCTTTACACATGAACCAATCACGTCTTCTCTTTACCTTATACCCTTTACACATGAACCAATCACTTCTTCTCTTAACCTTATACCCTTTACACATGAACCAATCACGTCTTCTCTTTACCTTATACCCTTTACACATGAACCAATCACATTTCTTTTTACCTTTACCTATACAACATGAACCAATCACGTTCTTCTCTTCACCTTACACCCTTTACAACATGAACCAATCACGTCTTCTCTTTACCTTAACCCTTTACACATGAACCAATCACGTCTTCTCTTACCTTATACCCTCTTTACACCTGAACCAATCTTGGTATCCTATGATGTCTGCATGTACAGGATCTATTAAACTGTCTCCTCATGTCTCACCTGCAGAACCATCTCTGGTTCCTATGATGTCCTGCATGTACAGGATCTATTAAACTGTCTCCTCATGTCTTACCTGTCAGAACATTCTGGTATCCTATGATGTCTGCATATCAGGATCTATTAAACTGTCTCTCATGTCTACCTGTAAAACCATCTCTGGTATCCTATGATGTTGCATATACAGGATCTATTAAACTGTCTCCTCATGTCTACCTGTAAAACATCTCTGGTATCCTATGATGTCTGCATATACAGGATCTATTAAACTGTCTCCTCATGTCTACCTGTAGAACCATCTCTGGTATCTACTATGATGTCTGCATATACAGGATCTATTAAACTGTCTCCTCATGTCTTACCTGCAAAACCATCTCTGGTATCCTATGATGTCTGCATGTACAGGATCTATTAAACTGTCTCCTCATGTTTCACCTGCAGTAACATCTCTGTTATCTATGATGTCTGCATATACAGGATCTATTAAACTGTCTCCTCATGTTTCACCTGTAGAACCATCTCTGGTATCCTATGATGTCTGCATATCAGGATCTATTAAACTGTCTCCTCATGTCTTCACCTGCAGAACCATCTCTGGTATCCTATGATGTCTGCATATACAGGATCTATTAACGTTCCTCATGTCTCACCTGTAAACCATCTCTGGTATCCTATGATGTCTGCATATACAGGATCTATTAAACTGTCTCCTCATGTTCTGCAGAACCATCTCTGGTATCCTATGATGTCTGTCATATACAGGATCTATTAAACTGTCTCTCATGTCTTACCTGCAGAACCGTCGTCTGTTGCAGATCTGGCTAGTGGGGCATTTGTCCATCAATGCGTTAAAGTCCTCTAAAACTGCTCTCACTTTCTGCCCCTGGCACATATTCTTCTTCTGTTGTTTCTGCTGATTGAGTCGTCAGAATCAAGAATTGTTTGTTGAGCTGAAACCATAAAAACATCAGAACAAGAAAATACTGACAATCCAACAGAAATACTTAAACAATACTAGTTTCTTTAAAGTTAAGGTACAATACAACAGAAATACTTAAATACTACTAGTTCCTTTAAAGATAAGGTACAATACAACAGAAATGACCTTAAAACATGATAAGTAACCAAGCACAGACACACTAATAGCCAAAAACATTCACACAAATATTAAATACAACAATATTCCTAAAGAATAATATGTGTGTGTAGATTGTGTGTGTTCGAGTGTGAGAGTGGACATGTTTAACTATACTTGTGTGGACCAGAAGTCCCTGCAAGAATAGCAAACTAACAAACATTCAACCAACTGGGGACATTTTGCAGGTCCAGACAAGGAATATGGCTATTTCTAGGGGGTTTAGGGTTAGAATTAGCATTAGGGTTAGAATCAGCATTAGGGTTAGAATCAGCATTAGGATTAGAATCAGCATTAGGGTTAGAATCAGCATTAGGGTTAGAATCAGCATTAGGGTTAGAATCATCATTAGGGTTAGAATAGGGTTAGAAATCAGCATTAGGGTTAGAATCAGCATTAGGGTTAGAATCAGCATTAGGGTTAGAATCAGCATTAGGGTTAGAATCATCATTAGGGTTAGAATCAGCATTAGTGTTAGAATCAGCATTAGGGTTAGAATCATCATTAGTGTTAGAATCAGCATTAGGGTTAGAATCAGCATTTAGGGTTAGAATACAATGACTTATACAAACAACACAACTAAAGAATCATGTGGTTGTAGATTGTGTGTGTTAGTGTGATAGACTGTGTCTGGGTGCGTGTGTTATTGTGTGTCATTACACAGTCCCTAATGTGCCATGAGATGTTGTTTTATACATTTTTTAAAGATAATTTTGCTTACATTTAAAAAAATATCCCAGCAGAAATAAATCTGATATTTAGTAACAAAATGAGCCCTTGCTCAATATTATCCAATGGGAGAATCTGTTTTCCTATAGTCCTGCCCATTAGGTGCTGTCAATCAATATCAGTAACATACCAGTTCCTGCCAATCAGAGCTGCTAACAGGGGTACAAGGGTCTGTCTGCCCACCCATTGGCTCTTTCGACGCGGATAGACCACACCGCCTGAACATGCTTTGGCTAAACTTTTATACATTGGACTCACTGTGACTAAAGAACATTGGACTCATTGTTACTGAAAATGAACTATTGACTCGCTTGTTTAATGCTTAAATGAATCATTTTGGATCCGTATTCATATTGCTTAACGATACATTTGGTGGGGGGACTCCTACTTTTGACTAAATAACATTGGACTCCTGTAATCTTAAAAACATTGATCTGTGTCGCTTGACTCATCAAGAAATTTGACTCACGTACTAAAGATATCATTGATTCGCTTGTGACAAAAACATTGATCCTCAGCTGACTAAGAGAACATTACTCATCATCTCTCTTTTTTT
>NW_019942686.1:25205-53754 GCF_002910315.2 Salvelinus sp. IW2-2015
CCAATCAGACTGTGAACAGCTTCTATTACCATCAGACTTGAAACAGCTTCTATTACCTTCTGATTACCATATTACCACCATTGTGGGGCGCAGGGAGCCTTAGTGTAGAGCGTTGACTAGACTAACCGAAAGTTTTGCAAGTTCAAACCCCGAGCTGACAAGGCTTACAAATCTGTCGTTCTGCCCCTGAACAGGCAGTAACCCACTGTTCCTAGGCCGTCATTGAAGAATGAAGAATTTTTCTTAACTGACTGCCTAGTTAAAAATAAAGATAAAAAAAAAACAATAAAAAATCAGACTGTGAACAGCTTCTATTACCAAACCCATCAGACTGTTGAACAGCTTCTCAACCATCAGGACCTGTTTGAACAGCTTCTATTTACCAATCAAACAGATTGTTTGAAAACAGCCTGTCTATTACCATCAGACTGTTGAACAGCTTCTATTACAATCAGACTGTTGAACAGCTTCTATTACCAAGACATCAGGACTGTTGAAAAGCTTCTATTACCATCAGACTGTTTGAACAAGCTTCTATTACCAATACCATCAGGATCTGTTGAACGCTTCTATAACCATCAGACTGTTGAAACAGCTTCTATTACCAATCAGACTGTGAAAACAGCTTCTATTACAATCAGGACCTGAAATTGAACAGCTTCTATTACCAGACCATCAGGACTGTTTGAACAGCTTTATTACCAAACCATAGATGTTAACAGCTTCTATCACCATTCAGACTGTTGAAACAGCTGTCTATTACACATCAGACTGTTGAACAGCTTACGATTACCATCAGACTGGTGAACAGCTTCTATTACCAATCAGACTGTTGAACACTTCTATTACCATCAGGACTGTGCAAAACAGCTTACTATTACCATCACTGTTGACAGCATTCTATTATCATGACTACTGGTTTGAAACAGCTTCTATCACCATCAGGACTGGGTGAACAGCTTATCTATTACCATCAGCTGTTGAACAGCTTCTATTACATCAGACTGTTGAACAGCTTCTATTTACCAGGTGAGACTGTTGAACAGGCTTCTATCACCATCAGACGTTGAACAGCTTCGACACCATCAGAGTGTTGAACAGCGCTTCTATTACCATCAGATCATGTGAACAGCTTCTATTACCATCAGACCTGCTTGAACAGCTTCTATTAGCATGAGACTGTGAACAGCTGCTAATCACATCAGACTGTTGAAACAGCTTCATATTAACAATTCAGACTGTTGAACAGCTTCTATTACCAGGCCCAATCAGACTGTGAACAGCTTCTAGACCATCAGACTGTTGAACAGCCAAAAAAACTTATCGACCACAGACTGTTGAACAAGCTTCTATAACCATCAAGAGCTGTTTGAACAGCTTCTATTACCATCAGACTGTTGAAACAGCATCTATTAACCAGTCATCAGAACTGTTGAACAGCTTCTATTACCATCAGACGTTGAAACAGCTTCTATCACCATCAGACTGTTGAACAGCGCTTCTATTACCATCAGACTGTTGAACAGCTTTCTATTACCATCAGACTGTTGAACAGCTTCTATTACCATCAGACTGTGAACAAGCCTTCTATACCATCAGACTGTTGAACAGCTTCTATTTACCATTCAGACTGCTTGAACAGGCTTCTATTACCATCAGACTGTTGAACAGCTTCTATACCATCAGACTGTTGAACAGCTTCTATTACCATCAGACTGTTAAACCAGCTTCATTACCATCAGACTGTAACAGCTTCTATACCATCAGAACTGTTTGAACAAGTTTCTATTACCATCAGATTGTAACAGCTTCTATTACCATCAGACTGGTTGAACAGCTATTCTATACCCATCAGACTGGTTGAACAGCTTCTATCACCATCAGACTGCTTGAACAGCTTCTCATTACACCATCAGACTGTGAACAGCTCTATTACCATTCAGACTGTTGAACAGCTTCTATTACCAATCAAGACTGTTGAACAGCTTCTATTACCACAGACTGTTGAACAGCTTCTTATTACCACAGACTGTGAACAGCTTCTATTACCATCAGACTGTTTGAACAGCTTCTATTACAATCAGACGTTAACAGCCTCTATTACAATAGACTTGTTGAAACAGCTTCTATTACCTTCAACCATATTACCACCATTTGGGGCGGCAGGGGTAGCCTAGTGGTTTAGAGCGCTTGGACAGTAACCGAAAGGTTGCAAGTTCAAATCCCGAGCTTGGACCAAGGTACAAATCTGTCGTTTTCTGCCCCTGAACAGGGCAGTTAACCCACTGTTCCTAGGCCGTCATTGAAAAGATAAGATTTGCTTCTTAACTGACCTGCCTAGTAAAATAAAGATTAAAAAAAAAAAAAAAAAAAAAAATCAGACTGTTTGAACAGCTTCTATTACCAAACCATCAAAGACTGATTGACAGCTTTCTATAACCATTTCAGGACTGTCTAACAGCTTCTATTACCAGCAATTGGTTTGAACAAGCTTCCTATTACCATCAGACTGTTGAAACAGCTTTTATACATCAGACTGTTGAACAGCTTCTATACCAGACCATCAGAACTGTTGAAAAGCTTCTTTACCATCAGACTGTTGAACAGCTTCTATTACCAACCATCAGACTGTTGAACAGCTTCTATAACCATCAGACTGTGAAACAGCTTTCTATTACCATCAGCACTGTTGAACACATTCTATTACAATCCAGATGTGAACGCTTCTATACCAGACCATCAGACTGTGAAAAGCGTCTATACATCAGACGTTGAACAAGCTTCTATACCATCAGACTGTTGAACAGCTTCTATTACCAAATCAGACTGTTGAACAGCTTCTATTACCATCAGACTGTTAACAGCGTTCATTACCATCAGATTTTGAACACTTCTATTACCGACTGTTAACAGCTTCTACACCAGACCATCAGACGTTTGAACAGCTTCTATTACCATCAGACTGCTTGAACAGCTTACTATTACCATCAGACTGTTGAACAGCTTCTATTTACCATCAGATTGTTGAACACGCTTCTATTACCATCAGACTGTTGAACAGCTTTCTGATTACCATCAGACGATTGAACAGTTCTATACCATCAGATTGTTGAACAGCTTCTATTACCATCAGACTGTTGAAACAGCTTCTATTACAATCAGACTGTTGAACGCTTCTATTACATATCAGACTGTTGAACAGCTTCTATTAACCATCAGCACTGTGAACAGCGTCATTACCATCAGAATTGTTGAACAGCTTTATTACCAAGACTGTGAACAGCTTCTAATCACCAGACCATCAGACGTTGAACGCTTCTATTACCATCAGACTGTTGAACCAGCTTCTATTACCATCAGACTGCTTGAACAAGAACTTCTATTACCATCAGATTGTATGAACAAGCTTCTATTACCAGCAGAGTTGAACAGCTTCTATTAGCCATCCAGGACGTTGCGAACAGCTTCTATTACCCATCAGATTGTTGAACAACTTCTAAATTACCAATCAAGACTGTTGCAACAGCTTCTATTACAATCAGACTGTTTGTTTGAACAGCTTCTATTACCTTCTATTACCATTATTACCACCATTGCGGGCGGCAGGTAGCCAGTGTTGGTAGAGCGTTGACTAGTAACCGAAAGGTTGCCAAGTTCAAATCCCCGAGCTGGACAAGGTACAAACTTGTCGTTCTGCCCCTAACAGGCAGTTAAAACCCACTGTTCCTAGGCGTCCCATTGAAAATAGAATTTTGTTCTTAACTGACTTGGCCCTAGTAAATAAAGGTTAAAAAATAAAATTAAAAATAAAAATCAGACTGTTAACAGCTTCTATACCAAACCATCAGATGGAACAGCTTCAGTACCAATCAGAACTGTGAACAGCTTTCTACATACCATCAGACTGTTGAACAGCTTCTATTACAATCAGACTGTTGAACAGCTTCTATTACCAGGACCAAATCAGACTGTTGAAAACTTCTAGTACATCAGGACTGTTAGAACAGCTTCTATTACCAAAACCATCAGACTGTTGAACAGCTTCTATCACCATCAAGACTGTAATGAACAGCTTCTATTACCATCAGACTGTGAACAGCTTCTATACCATCAGACTGTTGCAACGCTTCTATTACCATCAGAAAAAGCTGTGAACAGCTTCATTACCCATCAGAGCTGATTGGAACAGCTTCTATTTACCATCCAGACTGTTGAACACTTCTTATTACCATCACCGACTGTTGAACAGCTTCATTATCATGAGGACTGTGAACAGCCTTCTATCACCATTCAGACTGTGAACAGCTTCTATTACCATCAGACTGTTGAACAGCTTCTATTTACCATCAGCACTGTTGAAACAGCTTCTATTACCATGAGACTGTTGAACACTTCTATCACCATCAGACTGTTGAACAGCTCATCCACCATCAGACTGCTTGAACAGCTCTGCTATTACCATCAGACTGTTGAACAGCTTCTATTACCATCAGACTGTGAACAGCTTCATTATCATGAGGACTGGTTGAACAGCTTCTATCACCATCAGACTGTTGAACAGCTTCTATCACCATCAGAACGTGAAAGCTTCTATTACCATCAGACTGCTTTGAACAGCTTCTATTACCATCAGACGTTGAACAGCTTCTATATTACCATCAGACTGTTGAACAGCTTTCTATACCATCGAGACTGTTGAAACAGCTTCTATTACCATACAGACTGTTGAACAGCTCTATTACCATCAGGACGGTTGAACAGCTTCTATTACCATAGACTGTTGACAGCTCTATTACCATTTCAGTGCTTTTGAACAGCTTCCATCACCATCAGACTGTTGAGACAGCTTCTATTACCATCAGACTGATTGAACAGCTTCTATTACCATCAGGGACTGTTTGAACAGCGTCTATACCATCAGATTGTGTGAACAGCTTCTATTAACAGACTGTTGAACAGCTTCTATCACCAAGACCATCAGACTGTTGAACACTTCTATTACCATCAGACTGTTGAAACAGTTATATTACCATGCAGACTGTAACAGCTGTCTAATGACCATTCAGATTGTGAACAGCTTCTTTACCATCAGACTGTTGAACAGCTCTATTACCATCAGACTGTTGAAACAGCTTCTATTTACCATCAGGACTGTTGAACAGCTTCTATTACCATCAGACTGCTGAACAGCTTCTATTAACATCAGACTGTTGAACAGCTCTAATTAACCATCGCCAAACTGTTTGAACAGCCTATTACCATCAGACTGTTGAACAGCTTCTATTACATCAGACTGATGAACAGCTTCTAATTACCAGGCAGACTTTGAACAGCTTCTATTACCAGTCAGCTGTTGAACAAGCCATCGCATCTTCCTGTAGTAAGCAGACAAAGAGACCCCCCCCACCCCACCACCATCCACACGCAAACTCCTTGCTCACATATACACCCAGCCAATGGCTGCTGTCCACATGTATATAGACAGTAAACACTTTGAAAATTACACGTGTATATAATATGTATTGTTCACAACATATTAGAATGAAATGTCTACGACTGTACATGGCATTTTGTTCTATATTACTGGATTCTGCAACACAGCTCACTCTAATATATACTACTTGCTGCAGATATTCGTAGTGTACCTTTTTGGCCGTATAAACACAGATTGCATTTGGGTATGTGACTGAATTCCTTCTGACATTCGTGATTTAAAAAAAAAAAAATATATCTTTACTTGTTTGACCATTTCGCTGCACTGTTAAGACTAGTAGTAACACAAGCCTTTAGCTGCACTGTTAGAAGCTAGTAGCACAAAAGCAATTTAGCTGCACTTTTTAAGAGCTAGTAACACAAGCTTTAGCTCACTGTTAGAGCTAGTAACACAGCCTTTAAGCTGCACTGTTAAGAGCTAGAGCACAAGCCTTTAGCTTGCACTGTTAAGAGCTAGTAGCACAAGCCTTTTAGCTGCACTGTTAAGAGCTAGTAGCACAAACATTTAGCTGCACTGTTAGGAGCTACTAGCACAAGCATTTAGCTGCACTGTTAAGAGCTAGTAACACAAGCTAGCCTGACCACTGTTAAGAGCTAGTACACAACATTTAGCTGCACTGTAAGAGTAGTAACACAAGCCTTTAAGCTGCACTGTAGGAGCTACTAGCACAAGCATTTAGCTGCACTTTTAAGACTAGTAACACAAACCTTTAGCTGCCCACTGTTAAGAGCTAGTAACACAAGCCTTTAGCTGCACTGTTAAGAGCTGAGTAGCACAAGCCTTTAGCTGCACGTTAAGAGCTAGTAGCACCAAGCATTAGCTGCACTGTTAAGAGCTAAGTAACACAAGCCTTTAGCTGCACTTGTTAGAGCTACTAGCACAAGCATTTAGCTGCCACTGTAAGAGCTAGTAACACAAGCCTTTAGCTGCACTGTTAAGCTAGGAGCACAAGCATTTAGCTGCACTGATAAGAGCTAGTAGCACAAAAAGCATTAGCGGCCACTGTTAGAGCTTGTTAACACAAGCCTTTAGCTGCACTGTTAGAGCTAGTAGCACCAAGCATTAGCCTGCACTGTTAAGCTACTAGCACAAGCATTTAAGCTCCACCCGCTATAACATACTGCTACACTGGGTCCGCGAGTTGCGATCCAATAAAACGTTGATTTAACATGACATTATAAAAGTCAATCCATACGAGCATTATGAGAGAACTTATGCCGAGGATGCAGATGTGTAGATGAGAGACGTCAGCGGCTAATAGAAGCCCACTGGCAACATCTGTTAATATTAGGTAGAGCTGTGATTAAAGTCAATGGTTTATGTGAGCGGTTAACAACCATTATAACGTGTTGAGTCATTTCTAGCCCGCTTCTGGCCTTGAGAACCACCACTGAGCATTTTCCCAAAAAAGGGCCTCTGACAGGAATGTCCACCAGCCAACCAAGCAATTCTCCATGGTACTAAACTGGTACTAAACTAAACTGGTACTAAACTAAAAAGGGCCTCTGACAGGAATGTCCACCAGCCAACCAAGCAATTCTCCATGGTACTAAACTAAACTGGTACTAAACTAAACTGGTACTAAACTAAACTGGTACTAAACTAAACTGGTACTAAACTAAACTGGTACTAAACTGGTACTAAATTAAACTGGTACTAAACTGCCACAGAGAGAAGAAAGCGCATACACACCAGAGACCTCGGTGAGGTTTGGCCAAAAGGCTGTTGACCATTCAGTATGGCAGGCCTGGTTAGGAGTTAAAATGTCAAGGAAATGTGACAACAGCAGATCCACTGGCCTAGTCCATTTCAGCAATAGCCCTAAATATCTACACGGGGATAGTAGTAGAACAGTAGTGGCTCATGCTGTCTCCTTCAGCCCAGTTGAAATCCATGGAGACATATATACCGAACAGAAATATTAAAACGCAACATGTAAAGTGTTGGTATCATGTTTCATGAGCTGAAATAAAATATCCCAGAAAACATCCATTCTCACAAAAAGCTTATTTCTCTCAGATTGTGCACACATTTGGTTACATCCCTGTTTGTGAGCATTTCTCCTTTCTCAAGATAATCCATCCACCTGACAGGTGTGGCATATCAAGAAGCTGATTAAACAGCATGGTCATTACACAGGTACACCTTGTGCTGGGGGGACAATAAAAGGTCACTCTAAAATGTGCCGTTTTGTCACACAACACAATGCCACAGATGTCTCAAGTTGAGGGAGCATGCAGTTGGCATGCTGACTGAAGGAATGTCCACCAGAACTGTTGTCTGAAAATTGAATGTTCATTCCTCTACCATAAGCCGCCTCCAACGTCGTTTTAGAGAATTTGGCAGTACGTCCAACCGGCCTACAACCATAGACCACCAGTTTATACATTTCCTTATATAAACTGTAACTCAGTAAAAACTTTGAAAGAGTTGCGTTTATATTTTGGTTCAGTATATTTAACTCCAATCACAGACAAGTACCATCATATTTACATATCACTTTATCTATTTGGGGTAAGGGGGTGCTATTGTTTATTTTGTTTAGATGAGGCATATGCCAGGTTCATGTACAATACCACCTAGTCAGTCATCATTATCACAGTGCTATTGACCAGACTGTCAGTCATCATTATCACAGTGTTATTGACCAGACTGTCAGTCATCATTATCACCGGCGCTATTGAGCAAACTGCTCAGTCATCAATTATCACAGTGCTATTGACCAGACTGTCAGTCATCATTATCACATGCTATTGACCAGACTGTCAGTCATCATTATCACAGTGTTATTGACCAGACTGTCAGTCATCAATATCACAGTGCTATTGACCAGACTGTCAGTCATCAATATCACAGTGTTATTGACCAGACGGTCAGTCCATATATCACAGTGCTATTGACAAACTGTCAGTCATCATTATCACAGTGTTAATTGACCAGACTGTCATCATCAATATCACCAGTGCTATGACCAGACGGTCAGTCTCATTATCACAGTGGGGGGGGGTGTGTTGGTGGTCAGTGGTGGTAGGTGACCAGACTGTCAGTCATCATTATCAACGGTGTTATGGACCAGACTGTCAGTCATCATTATCACAGTGTTAGTGACCAGACTGTCAGTCATCATTATCACAGTGTTAGTGACCAGACTGTCAGTCATCATTATCACAGTGTTAGTGACCAGATAGTCAGTCATATTATCACAGTGTTAGTGACCAGACTGTCAGTCCATCTTATCACAGTGTTAGTGACCAGACTGTCAGTCATCATTATCACAGTGTTAGTGACCAGATGTCAGTCATCATTATCACAGTGTTAGTGACCAGATAGTCAGTCATCATTATCACAGTGTTATTGACCAGACTGTCAGTCATCATTATCACAGTGTTAGTGACCAGATAGTCAGTCATCATTATCACAGTGTTAGTGACCAGACTGTCAGTCATCATTATCACAGTGTTAGTGACCAGACTGTCAGTCATCATTATCACAGTGTTAGTGACCAGATAGTTCAGTCATCATTATCACAGTGTTATTGACCAGACTGTCAGTCATCATTATCACAGTGTTTAGTGACCAGATAGTCAGTCATCAATTATCACAGTGGTTAGTGACCAGACTGTCTAGTCAGTCATCATTATCACAGTGTTAGTGACCAGACTGTCAGTCATCATTATCACAGTGTTATTGATGGTCTGCTGCTCCGAGGGTGCTGCTGATCACAATTTCTGTTCCATAATTAAGCAGTTGGACAACTGACCCATGTAGATCACATTACAGGAAGAGAACACAGGGGCTTCATTCCTATCAGGGAACAACTATTGCGTGATATTAACAGGTAATAAGCGCATAGTGATTGGATGACTGGGAGGGGTGAAGAAGGTTAGATGAACTGAACTACTGGCAATGAGGTTAATACAGATGAGACTTCATTTCATATGGTATCACCTTCATATGTGATGACAAAAGTATTGCATCCGCTTCCACTGGCACATTGTAACAGTCATTGAGCAAACAGTCTTCCAATAATCACTCAGTTGGACAATAAAACTTAAATGGGAAGGCAATCATGTGATGTGGATGTGCATTGTAACTAGGCCTATACCGTCAGTCTGATTTGACAGTGGAGCTAAAGGTAGTTCATTGTGAAGGTGTACTACAATAAAACAATACAAAAAGATTACTATTGCACCCTGAATATTGTATTTACAATAGTAGAATGGACTGAACATTTCATTAATGTACTGTCTCATTAAACCTGATGTTAAAACAGGGTCCTTCAGATCCACAGGCTCTCAGCAAACTACTATAATTGACTAATTAAAAACACAGCTCAAGGGTTACAATTGTGTCACCCTTTTTAATGAAACAAGTCATCAGAAATATGAAAAGGTCTCTGTGTTTAATAAGAGAGCTGGTCTAGGATCAGTTTTGCCTTCTAAATCACATGAATGAGAAAGGGGACCTGACACTTGACCATCGTGAAATGAGGACACCTTGAGCAGGTCTCCTCTCCTCAGTCCCCCCAAAAAATGAAAATCAATGACTAGTGCTACCAAAGCTTCATCTGTTCAGGGATGTGAATGCCTGAACCTACACACAGCTCTGTCACACACACTTATCCCACCAGACATGCCACCAGGGGTCTTTTCATATTCCCCAAATCCAGAACAAATTCAAGAAAGCATACAGTATTATATAGAGCCCTAATTGCATGGAACTTCCATCTCATATTGCTCAAATAAACAGCAAACCTATTATTATTTTTAAACAGATAAAGCAACACCTCGTGGCATTACGCCTCTCCCCTATTTAACCTAGATAGTTTGTGTGTATGCGTTGATATGTAGGCTACGTGTGCCTTTGAAAAAAAAAATGTAGTTCTATATTTGAGCTGTTCTTGTCTATTGATGTTCTGTATTATGTCATTCTGTATTATGTTTCATGTTTTGTGTGGACCCCAGGAAGAGTAGCTGCTGCTTTTGCAACAACTAATGGGATCCTAAAAAAAATACCAAATACCATGTAGTGACAGGCAGATAATTACAACATTGTGATTGTGAATCCCTCCCTCCAGGCTATGCCCTTTTGGTTAATTCAGTCTGTGTTTAAACCTCACTGCAATGTCACATTCTGACCTTCATTGTATCCGTCTAAATTCCCTTATGGGATGGATTCTCATGCAGAATATCATTGTAGGCTACTGCTGGGTGGGAAAAGGTATTGTACACGGTGCATGACAATCACATGTGAGAAGGTATATAGTGACAGCGTGATGATGCAACTTGTGTACGTAACTCACCAACTCATTTCATCCTCATATAGACTAGTTCACTTAATCGAAAGATAGTCTGACATTGTACAACTAAGACAACCATTTGAAATGAAGACATGAAATCATTGTAGTCCATTATGCAGGCACTGGCAGTTAGTAGCCTGTTTCAGGCTAGAAGTCAGGCCATTCAAATGCAGCAGAATTACTGTCATCAGTTTCTCAGGTAGGCATTGGTCAGGTGGGGCATAAACAGAAGTAGCCTTCCCTAGTGTCTGAGGATGCCCAGTTAACACTTGACTGGAAACGCTTTTCTATAAACAATTTGACTTCAATTACAAAGCACAGTGCCACAATTCACATAAAGTACAGTTTGACCAAGTATGGAAAACATAGCTTACCGAGGTTTTATTGTATTGACCATGTCATTGCATTTTTTTGGCGCAGGAAATAAAATGAGACGACTTCCCTAAGCAACTGAAAAACCCGCGCCCTTCTTGAGACAGATGATAGCTAGGAGGTTCCGCGTTGAAACCCCTTGCGAATATAATAGATGATATAAAAGGTTTTGAACATAAGCAATAGAAAGTCAAAAAAGTACTGTATACAGTATATCCGTTTTCTTGAATACAGTAAGACGGCTGCTCAATGCTCCTCTCTGCAGCAAGGATGAGTTTTGGAGGGAAGAAATGACCGGACTGGATCCACACGCGAGATGGAATCAATGGCGCTTTCGCAAAACCAGGCACTGGATTTATTTATGTCAGCGCAGTAGTCACTAAAGACATTTTCAAAATGAGAATATTTGGGGTTAGACGGCTTGAACTAAAATCAAGCCTACTTGAAACGAAGGGCCTTTTTTATTACTTTTTTTGATTAGTCTCTTTATAGAAACAAACATAGTGAAACAGTTTCACGTCAAACGTTATATTTTAGTGATGCTGGCTTAGAACATCTGATGTTCTTTATTATAGGTCCCTGTATGCGACGGTACTATAAGTTCTACTCTAGCCAATGAAGTCTCGCGCATATGTAGAGTGACCAATAACTGCAAATTGATGCAGCAGTGGGATAACCCTGCGGTATGTCAGACCTGTCAGAAGCGTTCCCATGTTCGTACTGGGGTTTGTGCCTGAGGCATTTTACGATTGTGGTAATAGTCTTGTATGATGGCATAGTACGGCCTCTGCCAAAAAGGTCTGGATCCTCATGACACAGGTGGTACCGTTTACACTAGGGTTTCTGGTTTGAGCTAGAATCTTTGCTCCATTAAACCGGGGGGGGAGGGGGGGGGGTAAACTGAACTCACAATTGGTAAAAATGTAAAGTTTCCATTTGTCCAGGATGAATGAGTCACCTCATTCCACCTCTCGTTGTGGAAGAGTATAAAGCAATGCAGCAGTCTCTCCAAAGAATTAGACTGCCATCTTGTGGTTGTACTGTTTACCAAAGCCCTCAACTAGGCAAACGCAATTTTGTGGAATTTGTGACAAGCAACTTTTATAGCCTGAACATATAAAAGTTTGTTTAGTGACCATCCTAAATGTATCTACAACCAGCCACCACCATTACTACTGCATACTAATATTATATCACGTTTTTCAAAACCATACTTTAAAACTTTAACCACAAAAATACTTTTAAAGAGAAAGCACGTACCATCAATTGTACTTCATGTACAATAACCATCTAGTTTATGTTCACGTCGCCAATATTCAACGCCGTCTCTATTACAGTAGGTGACGCTGTTCAACAGCAAAGCACCTAGCAGTATTTGCTAGGTGACACCATAAGGCATATATACTAGTTATCAGTGTAGTAACTCAGGTGATTTATCATTAATATATACAGTATATCACAAAAGTGAGTACACCCCTCACATTCTTGTAAATATTTGAGTATATATTTTCATGTGACAACACTGAAGAAATGACACTTTGCTACAATGTAAAGTAGTGAGTGTACAGCTTGTATAACAGTGTAAATTTGCTGTCCCCTCAAAATAACTCAACACACAGCCATTAATGTCTAAACCGCTGGCAACAAAAGTGAGTACACCCCTAAGTGAAAATTGGGCCCAAAGTGTCAATATTTTGTGTGGCCACCATCATTTTCCAGCACTGCCTTAACCCTCTTGGGCATGGAGTTCACCAGAGCMTCACAGGTTGCCACTGGAGTCCTCTTCCACTCCTCCATGACGACATCACGGAYCTGGTGGATGTTAGAGASCTTGCACTCCTCCACCTTCCGTTTGAGGATYCCCCACAGATGCTCAATAGGGTTTAGGTCTGGAGACATGCTTGGCCAGTCCATCACCTTTACCCTCAGCTTCTTTAGCAAGGCAGTGGTCGTCTTGGAGGTGTGTTTGGGGRCGTTATCATGTTGGAATACTGCCCTGCGGCCCAGTCTCCGYAGGGAGGGGATCATGCTCTGCTTCAGTATGTCACAGTACATGTTGGCATTCATGGTTCCCTCAATGAACTGTAGCTCCCCAGTGCCGGCAGCACTCATGCAGCCCCAGACCATGACASTCCCACCACCATGCTTGACTGTAGGCAAGACACACTTGTCTTTGTACTCCTCACCTGGTTGCRGCCACACACGCTTGACACCATCTGYACCAAATAAGTTTATCTTGGTCTCATCAGACCACAGGACATGGTTCCAGTAAWRCATGMCCTTAGTCTGCTTGTCTTCAGCAAACTGTTTGCGGGCTTTCTTGTGCATCATCTTTAGAAGAGGCTTCCTTCTGGGACGACAGCCATGCAGACCAATTTGATGCAGTGTACGGCGTATGGTCTGATCACTGAAAGGCTGACCCCCCACCCCTTCAACCTCTGCAGCAATGCTGGCAGCACTCATACGTCTATTTCCCAAAGACATCCTCTGGATATGACGCTGAGCACGTGCACTCAACTTCTTTGGTCGACCATGGCGAGGCCTGTTCTGAGTGGAACCTGTCCAGTTAAACCGCTGTATGGTCTTGGCCACCGTGCTGCAGCTCAGTTTCAGGGTCTTGCCAATCTTCTTATAGCCCAGGCCATCTTTATGTAGAGCAACAAGTATTTTTTTCAGATCCTCAGAGTTCTTTGCCATGAGGTGCCATGTTGAACTTCCAGTGACCAGTCAGTATGAGGGAGTGATGACACCAAATTTAACACACCTGAGACCTTGTAACACTAACGAGTCACATGACACCGTGGAGGGAAAATGGCTAATTGGGCCCAATTTGGACATTTTCACTTAGGGGTGTACTCACTTTTGTTGCCAGCGGTTTAGACATTATTGGCTGTGTGTTGAGTTATTTTGAGGGTACAGCACATTTACACTGTTATACAAGCTGTACACTCACTACTTTACATTGTAGCAAAGTGCCATTTCTTCAGTGTTGTCACATGAAAAGATATACTCAAATATTTACAAAAATGTGAGGGGTGTACTCACTTTTGTGATATACTGTATGACTCTGGCACAGTATATATATATATTTTATACACACACACAGCTTTCACCCCTCACTCGTCAAACTAAAAGCATATCCATTTTTTATCTGAAGTCTGACCCTTACTTTCCTGGTCCTATTTTAGACCCCACCCAACCCTAAGCTGGTCCTTAATGTATTTTTAGCCTTTGCTCCAAACATCCTTTTTGCCAAATGTGTAAACCACCCCCAACGCCCTTAACTCAGTCTCTCCAGCAACATTCTGAATTTGCTCTCCAGCTCCATTCTGAATTTGCTCTCCGGCAACATTCTGAATTTGCTCTCCGGCAACATTCTGAATTTGCTCTCCGGCAAACATTCTGAATTTGCTCTCCGGCAACATTCTGAATTTGCTCTCCGGCAACATTCTGAATTTGCTCTCCGGCAACATTCTGAATTTGCTCTCCTGCAACATTCTGAATTTGCTCTCCAGCAACATTCTGAATTTGCTCTCCAGCAACATTCTGAATTTGCGGTCCTGTTATGCCCTTCAGCCCACTGGAAACAAGTAGGCTACATTAATAAAATACAAAACGTGGGCATAATACAACAAATCTAGTCTGCTAATAACATCGAGGAAAAACTACAATATTTGACACTCATTAAAAACAAAAATAAATTCACACAAAATGCATTGGGTGTTTTTTTTTATTGATAACATATTAGGACCAATGCAGATTCAAACTCTTCCTTAACATCAAAATATCAATCTTGAGGAGAAAAGGACCACCACTGTCATCACCTTCAGCGTTAGTACAAAGAAACATCAAAGTAAGGTACAGAGATCACTGTCCGTAGTGTGGTCGTAATTTGGTCCTGTCATCATTTATGTCGGTTCAGTCATGTTGGAGGTCATGTCACTTAGGTCATCTCTGTAGGAACAAAAACATCAGCACTTTAAATATGCATTAAACTGTGTTGGTCTCTCCTAATGTGTTGCCCAGAGTCAGGTTAAGAGGGGGAAAAAGTATATTGTTTAGTCCTGCTTATGTACTTACCTTATGTCTGCTGGTAACTCAACATACGTCTCTGGTAATTCAAGTATGTATAAAGGAAAAAAACAGCTTGTGGACACTCGCTGTCATTGATCGCTACAGAATTTAGTCTTAACCCTTGGAGACACTTACCTTGTTCTGTGTCCCCCTAATAGGTGCGTTGACGTTTGTGAGACTCCTCTTTGGGCGGGTCAGCCCGCATCACCTTCATTTTAACGCCATTCACCATTTGACCATGTAGGGTCGCCATGGCATCATCTGCACTCTTTCTCTCTGCGTACTTCATGTATCCCACATTCCGTCCAGGCACAAGGAAAACCTCAACCAGAGAGCCAAAACGGCTGTAGAAACAGAGAGAGGGGAATAACTGATCGGCAGGAATTTTGACCTCCCCCCAATCATCAATACTCACACAAGATCGCAACTATCCCTCTAGCCCAAAGTTAAAAAGGGAATCAGTAGCAGGGTACGGAAAACTTTATAAACAATTAAAAGTATTTTATAAACTGTTGTTAGTTTAAAGAGTTTGTCAGTAATAAGTGTTAATAAACAGTGTATTGATGACAATAATGGTATCTCATACCAGAACACATCTTCAAGCACATCCATGGGTAGAGGCAAAGGTTTGAAGACCACAAATAGGCGTTCTTTCACCCGGCTGTCTGAGGGGGCCAACTTCTGGAGAGGTGGGAGGGCAACATCTGTCTGTACCCGGGGGCTCTGAGGAACAGCGGGTGATGGATAGCCCTGACAAAGACATATCATAAAGTTTGTTAGGAAGTTCAATCATCATGTAGTAGTTTTTTTAAATATCTTGGTTAGCTCTAGAAAAGGCCTCTTTTGCTCAAGGTTAACCAAGTCAGTAACTTACAGTGCTCGTCTTCCTAAGTGGTGGTGGGCCAGTAGGAGCATTGCACACGATAGACATCATCTGGGCTGCTACCAGCTGCATGGCCATCCTCCCCACTGGGCTGAAGACAACAAGAGGGTAAATAAGGACCAAACAACAACCCAACAACAACGACCTACCAACAACAACAACGACCTACCACACCCGCAATAACATCTGCTATACATTTGTATGTGACAAAAAAAAATAGATTTGATGTACAATACCATGAAGTTAAATTTCATCCTACCTTCTTCTGTCCTGCCCATCATCAATGTGAGTGACTACTAGCCGGTTCCCAGGAGGGTACTCAAAGCCATCCAGTTTGTTTTTCGCATAGACAGCTGATCCAAGGTTGTTGTAGCGAATCATAGCTTGCCCTGAAAGGGTAAAAAAAAAAAAACTACTATTCACCAATTCCTATGCAATACATCAGGTGTTGCATCTGAGGGAGTAACTGTGTGTTTTGTGGCTACCTGTGCTGAAACCATATGAATCCTGCTGCATCTCGCAATAATCCATCCCCGGGATCAGGTCAAAGAGGCTATAGACTTGATCTTGTGTGATGCTCGCCCTTGATGACACCATTAAGCACCTGGTGATGATGTCTGTGCCCCTCATGTCTCCCCTGGTATGAAAACCAGAGTCCACTTCAATGGGAGGAAATAGAATGGCTTAGCATTTGCGGAAAAACAATCATGGGTATGTAGAAATCGTAGGCCTAATCACACCAATGGCAGGTACATACCAAATGGATAGGAAGTCATTCCTGGGTCACCCTGGACATGCTCTGCTCTGGCAGGGCTAAAGTAGTCGTTGTCTGGGGCTGGCGTTTTGTTCCTCGGCTCTGCAAGAATGGCCCTATATGCTGTTGTAAACAAAAACGACACAAACATGGATTACTAGATTGATAGTTTGGGTTTTCACAGACATGTGATATGAACAAAAAGAGACAACTTACTCTTCTCACAGTTCTCTATGGCGGTGGCTGCCTGTGAGGGTTTGTGATATCTCACATACCCCAGGCCCTTACTTTCTCCTGTGGTTTTATTCTTTACGATGATGCAATACTCAATGTCACCATATTCCTGTGAGAACAAATGAGTGATAAGCACAGGCAATTCCAATACGGTTTATCAGCCAAATACAACATGATCGAGGGTGATGAACTACCTTGAATGTTTCTTTCAAGTCGTCCTCTGTAAAGGTTTTGGGAATCATCACAAATATTCTGGTGAGCTCCTCATCCTCCACGTCTCGGTGGCTTCCGGAGGACCTCGCCTGGGCAATAAACACCTGGCAGAAGAGATAACTTAGCATGATAAATCAATATATAAAAATACACACACCCCAAACCTGACAGAAGAGAAAGAACCTACGCCGACCGGTGAAGTACAGGTTTACGAGCCGCACCCCAACGATCAGGAAAATGACTGAGATTACTCTGGCCCAGTGAGATTATGATTCATGCCTTTTGGCCAATCCGTTTGCAGTATAAAGCTGGGTGAAGGAGTTGGGTTCTGTCAAGTCAGTCAAAGTATCTAGAAGTGGACTTGTGTGTCTGTCTTCCTCCCAGAGGGAGAAGGCACTACGCATTATGAGCAGTCTCATGGTGTGATCTCCAGAGCAGAGTGCCACTGAAAGGAGGATCCCTGGTGTTTGTCATGCACACCACTTGGTGCAACACAGATAAGGTGGCGAGCGCCAGACTGAGGAGACCCGGTTGGGTCCTTCTGGTTGCACGTGGTATTTCATCTTTGGGAGAAAAAATATATATATACATATATATTGGGAGTTGTGCCTGTTGTCAGAGGGCTGGATATAAGACTCATCGTGGATATAACCCGTTTTAACATATTTTAGTAAATACTTTTAAAGCCTATTTTTCTTAACTGCATTGTTGGTTAAGGGCTTGTAAGTAAACATTTCACTGAAATGTCTACACCTGTTGTATTCGGCACATTTGACAGCATCCACCATTTTAAAGTAGTCAACTGGGTGGGGATTCCTATGAGCTGGGTGGGGATTCCTATGAGCTGGGTGCAATTCGCCAATGAAGAAGAAAATTGAGTACTTTAAAACAAATATAGCCCCAATGGCACTGCCCATACTGTCAGACACAAAAATGAGTCCTCCATCCCCATGGCCTGTTCACACGCTTATCTGCCCTCATTGGCTAGAATGGTCCCAACTGACCCCCCCTCATCTTAAAAGACATGCATTTCCAATAGTGACTATCTTGTCAATATAAAAGACAATCTGTAATCTGTCTAGGGATAAGATGCTGGTGCAATTTCTTACCCCACGTCCCTTTTTTGGATGAACAAAATGTGCAAGGCACTTTCCGAACTTCGAAAGGCAGCCATAAGTAGGCCTAACTCCTTCACCCAGCCTGATACTACACAAATCCGCCGGAAAACCAAATGAAGAAGCACTAGCTACAATAGTGTTAATAAAATTAGCAAAGTCACTGAGGGCACTACGCATTAATAAAACCACAGCCAGAGTACATACCTTGATTGGTTTGGTTCCTTCGACCAAGCATTTTCCATGCATTTCTTCCATAGCCGTACATGCCTCGGACGATTTAGTAAATTTCACAAAGGAAACTCCTTTTGACTCCTTTGTCTGCTTGTCTTTGACTACCCAAACGTCCTGAATTTCTCCAAAAAGAGAAAACTGTTCCCGGATCATGTCCTCGGTGATGGACTTACTTGTAACTAGAAACAAGCGACTATTTGGGGGATCATCGAGATCCGTCGACGGCCTAAATGCATCCTCCATTTTACCACCCTGAAAACTATCTTGCTAAGCTAACGTTAGCTAACAAGACACACACTTGCGAAGTGGCGTCGACGATGATCCGTAAATAGTTATCGATAGTTACGGTTTCACTTGCTCTGTCTACCACCGTTTAAAAACAACAACAATTAATTGTATATTTTCCGTATCGGATATATAGTAGCTAGTGATGTTACGTTTGATACTGAAACTCCGAGGAATGCGTCGAAATCGCAGCAACGTACAAACGCCTGTATCTCCTTTTCAGGAAGAAGCACGTGATCAATGACGTCCAAAGATTCGTTTCGTCGAACAACCACCTGATTGGTTAGACAGAGATAAATAGTAATGGCGTCTTTTTGTAGGCACTAACTCCGCTATGGATCGTTGGACAATGCCCATGGCATTTTGGTAGGGTTTTTGGATAAACACAGACTTACATCGTATACGTTCTGCTCTATGAGATAATCTTCATCAGCTAACGTCACATTTTGTGAAAGTTTAAGAATTTATGTTATTAAAAAAATCACATGAACCACAAAGGCTTCATAATTCATAAAGGTAATGTTAACTGACTGCTATTATCTTATAGAACAAAACGTAAGATCTCCTAAACCTTTATTCCAAAAACCTATTTAGACATACTTTTTTTTCACATAGGGGTGGCTGAACGAACCAGAGGTAACTCATTTGTGGGCTTTAGGACTACAAGCAAGCGCTTCCTTCTTCTTTTGAGTTTAACAGAGGTTGGCATCCGATATGTTGCAATACAGCCCCCCAACTGGACTATACTATAAATGCATTATACTTTCAAATCAAATGACATTTTATTGGTCACATACACCTGTTTAGCAGATGTTATTGCGGGTGTTGCGAAATGCTTGTGGTGTAGCAAATTGCTTTGTGGTCCAGAAAGTAAAAAAGAAATGTAAAAAACCCTTCCAACTAACCCTACACTCATTAAAAACCAACTCCATTATTTTGACCCTATCTGCTCCCGCACCATGCAAATGGCCTGGGAGGACAGGACACCACCACACAACACACCCTTTAACTCTTCTGGAGTCAAATCCCGTACGCCCAAATACTTCTCTGCAGCTGCCACAACAACATCTATTTCTGTGATTTACGTTACATTTCTGCGGTACAGTTGATAACCATTGCCATAAATGCTAAGAAGCGAACCTTACTGAAGCATATATCACTCGTTGGCCTATCCCTCTGTGCTGGCACATCGTCCTGGTCACCTCAGAAAACTTCTCAGAGTGCCAATATTTTGAGAGCATGAGCAGTGGCCACACACAGAAACCCCCCTAAACTCAACTCTGTTCTAGATGATTTTCTTGGCCTTTCTGTGACACTGGGTAATGTAGATGTCCTGGAGGGCAGGCGTTGGGCAGACCCCACCACCCTCTCAAGAGCATTGCAGTTGTGGACGTTGCAATTGCTGTACCAGGCGGTGATACAGCCCAACAGGATGCTCTCAGTGGTGCATCTGTAGAAGTGGTTATTAAGGGTCTTATAGGCCAAACTGAATTTCTTCAACCTCCTGCCTTGTAGGGTTGTCACGATACCAATATTGCAATACCAGATTTTCCATGGCAAAAAATAAAACACGAATTAGACTAAACTATGGTCCTATAAAAACCTACTTATGTAAAATGTTGGGTGTTATAGCTTTTAAAATAAACAAATGTGACAACATAATGCTGTTCCTCAAGAAATTAAATGTTTTGTTTCCTTGCCACAATACTTCCGAGTATTGCGATACTGGTATTGTGGCAAACCCAAAACTTCTTCACCACACCCTCTGTGTGAAGGGAGCGTTTCAGGTCGTCAGTGATGTGCACGCCGAGGATCTTGAAACTTTTGACCCTCTCCACTACGGCCCCTTCGATGTGGATGGGTGCGTACCAGAGGAGGAAAATTGTAAAACATTTATAAAGTTATCCCTTTCAGATAAAACTATACTAAATATAATCACGTCACCAAATAACTGAAAACACATTTTGCAATGAAGGTCTACAGTAGCCTCACCAGCACTCTGTAGGGTAGCACTATGGTGTAGCCGGAGGACAGATAGTTTCCATCCTCCTCTGGGAACATTGACTTCAATACAAGACCTAGGAGGCTTATGGTTCTCACCCCTTTCCATAGACTTACACAGTAATTATGACAACTTCCGGAGGACGTCCTCCAGTCTATCAGAGCCCTTGCAGCATGAACTGACATGTTGTTCACCCAATCAAAGGATCAGATAATCTAGTACTGAAAGCATAAGCTAGAGCTAGCTAGGACTGCAGTGTATAAAATGTGGTGAGTAGTTGACTCAAAAAATAAAGGTGAGAGGGTGGTACGGCTTGTGAAAATATTCCATGTAACCGCTCTGCCGCGTCCACAATGATTTCGATCTTCCTGGACCTTCTCTCCACCTTGGCAGTGCCATTAATCCCCATAGCGATAAATCACACAAAGTCCACCTTCTTAACCTTTAAAATGTCAGGATCCTGCTGGTGAAAGACAACCCCTGCAACCTGCAGTGAAGGTCTATCCACCACCATGGACTCTTCATGTGCACCATTCAAACCCTCAACCCTTTTAACATTTGCTGTATATGAAATGCTCTGTACAACCCTGACTTTGGCCACCTCATTCTCTTTCACCTTTGTGGGGCATTTGAAAGAAGTGGCTTCATGGTTCCCACCACAATTGCAACATGTCACATTTTCATCACTTTTATAACATATGTGATCTTTTACACAACTTGGACATCTCAGCTTCTCCCTTCTGCAAACACTTGAAACATGACCAAAAGCTTTACAATGATCACACTGCATTGGTCTTGGGATAAATGCTCTGTTCTGACTAAAGAACAGATAGACTCTTCACCTTTTCTTCATTAACCACACGATTCATCTGACGTGCATCAATCACTCCAGGAATATTTTTAAATCTCTTCAACATCCACTTCCCACAAGACGCCAGATATAAGCCCCTTGAGGGGTGCCCTGTTCCTAAGAGACACACACGACACTTCAAACTTATAAAATCGTGTGAGACACACACACGTTTCTTCTGATCCGTAGAAGTAGAAAAAAATCTAAATAAAATAACATTTTATTGGTCACATACACATGGTTAGCAGATGTTATTGTCAGCGTAGCGAAATGTTTATGCTTCTAGATCTGACAGTGCAGCAGTATCTAACAGGTCATATTTAACAATTCCACACCAAAATCTAATATCTAACAAATTCCACAACAAAACCTAATACACACAATCTAGTAAAGGACTGGGATGAGACTATATAAGTATAAAATATATGGATAAGCAGTGACAGAACGGCTAAGATGCAATAGACAGTAAAGAATAGATATTGAAGGATACAGTATATACATATGAGATGAGTAATGCGAGATACGTAAACATTCTTAATGTGTCATTATTAAAGTGACTAGTGTTCCATTTATTAAAGTGGCCAATAATATCAAGTCTGTAGGTAGGCAGTCACCTCTCTGTGCTAGTGGTGGGTGTTTAACAATCTGATGGACTTGAGATAGAAGCTGTTTTTCAACCTCTCTGTCCTAGCTTTGATGCACCTGTACTGACCTCGCCTTCTGGATGGAAGCGGGGTGAACAGGCGGTTATTGGTGGTTATTGTCCTTGATGATCTTTTTTGCCTTCCTGTGACATCGGGTGTTGTAGGTGTCCTGGAGGGCATGTAGTTTGCCCCCGGTGATGCGTTGTGCAGACTGCAAAACCCTCTGGAGAGCCCTGCGGTTGTGGGAAGTGCAGCTGCCGTACCAGGCGGTGATTCGGCCTAACACGGAACCCAAACCGGCTGCCCGCATACATTTATTTTGTCCTCCTACACCAAACGCGATCACGACACAATGACATTAATTTGGGGACAGGTCAAAAAGCATTAAACATGTATGACAATTTAGCTAGTGTGCTTGCACTTGCTAGCTAATTTGTCCTATTTAGCTAGCTTGCAGTTGCTAGCTAATTTGTCTTCGGATATAAACATTAAGTTGTTATTTTACCTGAAATGCACAAGGTCCTCTACTCCAAAAATTAATCCACACATAAAACGGTCAACCGAATCGTTTCTAGTCTTCTCCCCTCCTTCCAGGCTTTTTCATCTTTGAATTTATATGGTGATTGGCATCTACACTTTCATAGTATTACCACGAAAACCGGCAAAACATTTCGTATTTCAATCACCCAATTACCTGCTTCTATAAACCAATGAGGAGATGGCATGTGGGTACCTGCTTCTATAAACCAATGAGGAGATGGGAGAGGCAGGACTTTCAGCGCGATCTGCGTCAGAAATAGGAATGAGTTCTTTACAGGATGCTCTCAATTGTGCACCTGTAAAAGTTAGTGAGGGTTTTCGGTGACAAGCCACATTTTTTCAGCCTCCTGAGGTTGAAGAGGTGCTGTTGCACCTTCTTCACCACACTGTCTGTGTGCGTGGACCATTTCAGTTTTGTCGGTGATATGTACACCGAGGAACTTATAACGGTCCACCTTCTCCACTGCTGTCCCGTCGACGTGGATAGTGGGGTGCTCCCTTTGCCCGCCTCTCGTGATCCTCACAGCCTTTACTCTACCCAGAACTCCCTCCACCAGTTTGGATATCTCAAATGGATTCCTCAAGATTGGTAATTCGATCAGTTGCTTCTCGTTAATAAACCGTACTCCAACAAGATACGAAGTGACATTCTCATCACTGTACACTACTTTGCTCCGTTTTCCATTCTTTTGGACAATACTACAATTATCCTTGATAATACCGCCATTAGATTCAGAATCCACTTCGCCATCTTTTTCTCCATATGCTTCGCCTCTTCCTCTCTGGTATAGTATTGTAACGACCCTGGGTTTATAAGTGGGAGCCCACTTCTGACACAAATGTAATGAAACAGCAGGGAGCAGGTCTCGAACCCTCGACTCGACCTTCTAGCCCGAGGTCCGGCGCGCTATCGACAGTGCCGCAAAAGCATGCTCGTGCTGCAGAGTCGATTTCCGCGCTTATAAACCCAGGGTCGTTACACTATATACTTTGGCTAGCTATGTGTAGCTATATCTTCTTCTCAAAATAACTACCTGGTGTTAGAGGGTTTGTTGCATCGACATGTATGGTTACAGGGATGCAACAAACCCTCTTGACAATGAAAGATAGTGGAATTCCCCACAACAATCTTGAACATTCCAACTGTTGTCTGATCTTTCCAATGATGATTAGTGGTATAAAAAAAAAATGTAGTCCAAGAGGAATATAGACATATTTGTTGTGGTGTAGTGTGAATACAAACAACAACGGCATTTCCACTGAAATGTTGTGTATGCTATTTTCATTTGCATAGTAGGCCTACATCATGTTCTCAACTCCATCTAGGGCTTGAATGCAAAACAGCTGTGTTCGTCATAGTGATGATAGAGCATGTGACTGGCCAGTCTGGATGACATATAATATTCTGGAGGGAAGAAAAAGGAACTTGCTCCCAATACTATTAGATCCAGTGAGTCGGCTACCGGCGAGGGGAAAGCAGATCGGATTGGAACTAACGAAAAAGCTCTGAAGTTGGAACAACTGTAAGGAATATAGTTTATTTGAACAGGTAACTTTGATTAAATACGTTTTAGTAGTTTAACTTGTAGTCAGTTTCTTGAATTGTGAACATTGCATTGGTTCGTTTATTTTATATCGAAAGGAACGTTTGCCTGATTCTGTACCGGCTGTTGAAACGTAACTTTACGAGCTTGCTAGCCCGCTAACATCTAAACTCAAACCGATAACTGAAAAGCCGTGGCTGTGAAGAAATGGTACATCAGGAAACAGTTGTAGTGATAAGTGAATAGCTAACGTTAGCTAGACTGCTTAAATCAGCCGTTTTGTAACGTCGTATTTATTACTATGGTATTGTCTTTTAACGAGTTACCTAACCTTGGCCACGGCAACAGCGAGCTAGCTAGCTAACCTTGGCCACGGCAACGGCGAGCTAGCTAGCTAACCTTGGCCACGGCAAGCTAGCTAACTAACCTTGGCCCCGGCAACGGCGAGCTAGCTAACTAACCTTGGCCCCGGCAACGGCGAGCTAGCTAGCTAACCTTGGCCCCGGCAACGGCTAACTAACCTTGGCCCCGGCAACGGCGAGCTAGCTAACTAACCTTGGCCCCGGCAACGGCGAGCTAGCTATTTTTTCTTGTCCTCTGTTATGGCTATCTATTCTCGGCACCGGCAACGGCGAGCTAGCTAGCTAACCTTGGCCACGGCGAGCTAGCTAGCTAACCTTGGCCACGGCGAGCTAGCTAGCTAACCTTGGCCACGGCAACGGCGAGCTAGCTAACTAACCTTGGCCACGGCAACGGCGAGCTAGCTAGTTAACCTTGGCCACGGCAACGGCGAGCTAGCTAACCTTGGCAATGGCGAGCTAGCTAGCTAAAACTGACGCCCTCTTATTTGAAAAACGTTTAACAAAACTGTAGTTAACTTGGTTATCATTCAAATACAGCTTAATTTGCCTGTCGTTTGATGGCTCTACCACCCAAGCTTAGTTATACGTTGCTACACCCAAATGCCGGTACGTTCAGTCATTCGACTCACCCCTAGCTAACAAGTTATCTTATGTGGAGATTGTCAGCGAAGTTTCATGAGGAATTATGAAACCCAAGGTGACCACGACTTAACACCTGCCTTCCTTCCATTGATTTATTTCCTGCAACATACTGTACTGGTGTCGCTAACTACTGCTACTAACTACTACTGCAGAGAGATACTTTTCTACCATGGTATTGTTGGCTGAGGGAAAGTTCACGTGGACAGTTATTCTAACATATCTGTAGTGCGCATCAGAATTTGGTATGAAGGACTGCATATTGTTGCATCCTTGGCATGCATGTTCTGTTAATACGAATGACCATAATCTCCTAAATGGGATTTACGCACCCAACCCAATGCATATAGGTCCTGTAAATTTCTCAAATGTCCGGTAAATGTTTAAATGCTGCCGGTTTAATGGGAATCCTGCTCTGTACTCCTGTACTGTTCTGTCTTTAGTCGTGCGATTTAAGCGAAGCCAGCTGCTGAGATGTCTGACAATGTATTCACTAGTTCTTCAAAGATGAGGCATACTGGGCTCACACAACCTGAACTAAATGGAATTCCAGTTATTGAACTGTCGTTCAGTTGTTTATTCGGGGGTTATTAAACAATGTTGGTTAATCGCTCAGCATTACTACTAATGCAGATAATCTACTTTTATAGGTACTGTAGCTGACCTCTTCTGACTTTTTATTTATTGTCCGATAGGAAACATGGGTGACATTGAAAAGGGAAAAAAGGCTTTTGTCCAGAAGTGTGCCCAGTGCCATACTGTTGAAAATGGAGGAAAGCACAAGGTCGGTCCAAACCTCTGGGGTCTGTTTGGACGCAAGACTGGACAGGCTGAAGGCTTTTCCTACACGGATGCCAACAAATCCAAAGGTACGTGTGAGATTGTCCCCATTCTACAGGAAATAAATGGAGTCTGACCAATGTGATACATTTCATTCTCATCCTAACCTGTCCCTTCACGTGTGATTTCAGGCATTGTCTGGGAAACTGATACCCTCATGATTTACTTGGAGAACCCCAAGAAATACATTCCAGGAACAAAGATGATCTTTGCTGGCATCAAGAAGAAGGGAGAGCGTGCAGATCTCATAGCATATTTGAAGTCTGCAACTTCGTAGACTAATGTCTACATTTTGTTCAATGTTTTTTTTTTTTTTGTCTTCGAGAAATATCAACTGTTCAGAGAAGGGGGATCTTTCAAGAAGCTTAGACTCGTATTCTTAACAGTTATGCCTTATGTCTGGTGATTGTTGTGGCTTTCAATAGCCTGCATGACATAACTGCTGGGGCTCTGAATGGCATTTGCATGATCAGTTGCCATATTGAGCACAGCTGTATCTTTGTCTTTGTTTCTCCATCTTGACGGCGTATATTATAGCCCCTGGTTTAACAGGTGCTAATATACATAAATTATTGAGCCATAGACTTAAGTGTTCCAGAATGTATTGAGTCAAAGCTGTGTGACCTATATGCTTCGAAACAACAAAAAATGGTCTAAATTACACATTGTATGGTTACTGGTTTTAATACTTGCATGACTAATGCAATCAGATTTGCAAGAGTTTCTACATTTGAAGGGTTACCTTGAAAGTGATCCCTGGTAATGTCTTCATGTTGATAATACTTTATGTATTTTATGTAGGTTTGTTAATTTAATAAATTACATGCTAAACAAGTATCCCAATTGTTTTTATGTGGTCAAAGATCAGGAAGGCAACACTGCTACGTCCTCCCTCTCTAACCAAGGTGCAGGAATTGAGCAAAAACCCTGAAAGCTCGTAATGTGTCTTGAGTACAAGTATTAGATATACGTTTTATTATGATTAAAGGCAAGAGCTGGCAATAAGGCTTGCCTGGTTACCCAAACTTCTTCCTTCAGCCAAACGCCATGTCCACGGACATTAGAACGCAAACACATTCTAACTAATCTGACTGGTCCCAGAAACAGGTTGTGTCAGAGCCAGAACACGTGGTTAATGCAGAGTTTTGATCATTTGCTTTGATATTCTGGTTAGATATGTTCCAATCGCTGATGACTTGAAGTCACCACAAACTACTTCAACGATGGCAGTATGAAGTACGCAGCGGAATTATTCCGTTTGAGTCGTCAGGTAAATACCCTGTAAATGTTTGTTTCTTAGTTCATACATCAAAACGGAAGAGTTTCAGAAGGTCACTTGACTGACCTTGTCATGCCATTAGAGTATGTGGGAGAGTAATGCTGCATTCACAACCCAGTGGGAAGGTGGAAATTAAAAGTACCAGTTGGATGCATTTACGTGCTTAGATATCGTTGAGAAACCAGATTGGCTATGGCCAAGTTCCGTCAACCATAGACTGAAAGTACAACAACCATGCTTCAAAAACGATAAAGATTGCGTTTTGTTGTATTTAACTGCCAAAAATGCTCTTATCGAGTTAATTTCTTTAGGGGACGTCAGCATGTGGAAGTTGGCGCTCAGGGATGGTATGCTGCATTCATGTGCTAGTTGGAACTAGGGAACTCTGATTTTTTTTTTTTTTTTTTCACCTTTATTTAACCAGGTAGGCTAGTTGAGAACAAGTTCTCATTTGCAACTGCGACCTGGCCAAGATAAAGCATAGCAGTGTGAACAGACAACACAGAGTTACACATGGAGTGGGGAGGGGAGAGATAGAGGTGGTGATTTGGAGGGCAGGTTGGTCAGGATAATGTTAGTTAGGGTGCCCATGTTTCGGAATTTAAGGGTTGTTACTGGTGGGCGGTTCCTTGATGATGATTGCTTGTGTGAGTATTGAGGGCATCAGCTTGGATTGTAGGACTGCCGGGGTGTTAAGCATATCCACAGTTTTAGGTTCACCGTACAGAACAAACTCTGAAGCTAGTGGGGAGCGATCAATTCACAGATGGTGTCCCAGGGCACAGCTGGGAGCTGAGGGCGGGTCGGTTAGCAGGCGGCAACAGTGAGGACTTATTTCTGGGAGAGATTATTTTTAAAATTAGAAAAGTTCGAACTGTTTGGGCATAGACTG
>NW_019942686.1:58757-61882 GCF_002910315.2 Salvelinus sp. IW2-2015
GGAGTAACAATAAACAAGTCAAAACATGGTAAGAAAAAGAGAATCTTATTACAATGTGTGCAAAAGGCATGAGGTAGGCAATAAATCGAATAATTACAATTTAGCAGATTAACACTGGAGTGATAAATCATCAGATGATCATGCAAGAAGAGATACTGGTGGTGTGCAAAAAAGCAAAAGTAAATAAATAAAAGCAGTATGGGGGTGAGGTAGGTAAATTGGGTGGGTAGTTTACAGATGGACTATGTACAGCTGCAGCGATCGGTTAGCTGCTCGGATAGCAGATTTTTAAAGTGTTTGAGGGAGAAAAAGTCCCAACTTCAGAGATTTTTGCAATTCGTTCCAGTCGCAGGCAGCAAGAGAACTGGAAGGAAAGGCGTCCAAATGAGGTTTTGGCTTTAGGGATGATCAGTGAGTACACCTGCTGGAGCGCTGGTTGGCGGGTGGGTGTAGCATCGTGACCAGTGAACTGAGATAAGGCGGCACTTTACCTAGCATACTTGTAGATGACCTGGAGCCAGTGGTCTGACAACGAACATGTAGCGAGGGCCAGCCGACTAGGGCATACAGGTCGCAGTGGTGGGTCGTATAAGGTGCTTTAGTAACAAAACAATGGCATGTGATAACTGCATCCAGTTTGCTGAGTAGAGTATTGGAAGCTATTTTGTGAGATGGAATCGTGGGTGGAGCTGACCCATAGACCTGGAAAGTATGACAGAACTTTGCAGGCTATCTCTGCAGTAGATTGCAACTCCTCCCCCTTTGGCAGTTCTATCTTGACGGAAAGTGTTATAGTTGGGTATGGAAATCTCAGAATTTTTGGTGGCCTTCCTAAGCCAGGATTCGGACACGGCAAGGACATCAGGGTTGGCAGAGTGTGCTAAAGCGGTGAGTAAGGCAAACTTAGGGAGGAGGCTTCTGATGTTGACATGCATGAGGCCAAGGCTTTTTCGATCACAGAAGTCAACAAATGAGGGTGACTGGGGACATGCAGGGCCTGGGTTTACCTCCACATCACCCGAGGAAAAGAGGAGTAGTAGGATGAGGGTGCGGCTAAAGGCTATCAAAACTGGTCGCCTAGAGCGTTGGGGACAAAGAATAAAAGGAGCAGATTTATGGGCGTGGTAGAATAGATTCTGGGCATAATGTGCAGACAGGGGTATGGTGGGGCGTTTAACTTGCTAACTGATTGAACGGCATATTACGTGACACGTGTAAAACTACAACCCGTTAGGAAGTCTGAAATTTCAGTTTCCTAGTTCCCGACTAGCACCCGGCAATAGACCAGTTCCCAACTAGTAATTACCAGTTGAAGGGGTGTTCAAGTAAATTCCACCTTACCCTGCGTTCATAACCAAATGGGAAGTGCCCAATAGAGATACTCAATCCATGGGTTGTTACATGGGAGAAGGTCTAACAAACTTGAATGGAATGGCCAAACGATAGAGCTAGATAAAGGACACTAGTGTCCAAAAGCCAGTTTTAGCATGGGTAGCGCCATTGAGGACTTTTACCATTTTGAAGTAGTCTACTGGGTTGGACATCCTATGGGTTAAGAAAGGATCACACTATTCCATCRGGGTCATCAGGAGCGATCTGCCAATGAATAGCCTCTACCAGGCTTTCGCCTCACCTATGGTATGTCAGAAAGAGGCTAAAAGTGTTGGAATAGGCACGGTCAGAGGCGGAAACCCGAAAGTCAACCATTTTCACTGGTGCCCACGTGGGGTAATGTCATTTCAACCAAATTATATGTCAAATAAAAACAATCAACAAAATATAAATGTAAAAAAAAAAGTAGTATGCTAGTCCTGCAAATCAGCTTTGGATAATTTGCGCTTCCGAAGAGGGATTTAAGGGATGTTTTTATTTAATTTAAATCAACGTCTACTCACAATCAGCCAGCAGCTGCTGGCAATCAGCATTCATACCTACTTTTCATTTTCAGTGGCGATTTTAGCAATTAAATCTTGGTGGGGCAAACTGCATGCCAGCAAAGCCACTACACAACACAACACTAAACACATTAATTGCACTCAAACGGCGCCCACAAACCGTTAGAGCCTACATAAAGCTGTCACAAAACCTTACCACTGCTACACCTGGCTATCAGCGGAGCCTTGTCTGGCAGTGAAACAGTTCATTCAGCCTCATTTACTACCAAAAAACATAGCTGATATGGCTGACTTGCTTAAACAAATGTGGTTTCTACTGACAATTGAGATGTACAAACTATGGCATAAGGGGACGACAAGCAGATAAGAGGCAATCCGTAATTTTGATAAAGACATTAATGAGCGAGCTAGGACAGACATAGTCAGTATAACTATTTGTTCAGCACTTTTGAAATGTACAGTGACATAATTCAGAACATGGGCCGTTCTTAGTGTTCTCCCTGTACACCAAGTCAGAACCATAGGATGAATAAAGGGGGCATATAAGCAGACAATGTAAGCTCTTACAATATTCAATGATTACATTTCTCAAAAACAGGTTATAGGCTACCACCAAGTCAGAACAGTTGGCAAAATGATTAGGGTGAGGTATTTGGGCTACTAACAGCTTACTACACAACATACACTTAGTATTATTACTTTGTTAGCTACAGTATACATATATCTCCCTGGCATATTACATKATTTCTGCAGCAGCATACAAGACATTTTTGGACTCACTTGTTGTGCTGTGCTCACTTGAACAGGAAGGTGGCGCGGCGGTCCTTCGTGGGCAAAATCTGTCATCAGACTTTGTCATCAAAGTCTGCCATTATCTGGATTTATGGTGTTTTCAAGACAACTAGGAACTCAGGAGAGAAAAAAAAGGTAGAATCATGATGACGTCAGTGATCTTCAGGTCGTAGCTCTGGAAAGAGGCCCGAGTTCCGGAATGAAAATTCAAAACGTATTTTCCCAGTCGTAGCTCGTTTTCCCAAGTTCTCAGTTGTTTCGAACTCGCTAAAGTCAGATTTTGCAGTTCCGAGTTAACAGTTGTTTTGAGCGAGGCATGCAGGTATCACAGTTTTACCCTCCATGAGTAACTCGGATGAAGTTCAAGTTCCTTGGGGAAAGGGGTTCATTGGATATGTTGCTGAGCATTGAGAGAAAGTCAATATCCCAGATGCCTAT
>NW_019942686.1:62222-63326 GCF_002910315.2 Salvelinus sp. IW2-2015
GCAAGAGCAAGAGCACGCCCACCTTTGAGTGTGTTTGTCTATGTGCTACAGAGGAGATCATGGGACACATCAACACAGATTTGGATTTTGATATTTGCATTGTTACCTCCATCACTGACTGATGATTAATCAACAGAAAATTGGTATCACCACATAAAGTAAAGAAAACCTACTGTAAAGAAATGTAAAAAGAACACTAACTATTATACTGTAATACTACTGATAATATACTGAAATACTACTGATAATACCGTGCTTCTACACCTGCATTGTTTGCTGTTTGGGGTTTATGCTGGGTGTCTGTACAGCACTTCGAGATATTAGCTGATGTACGAAGGGCTATATAAAATAAACTTGAATATACTGTAATACTACCGATATACTGTAATACTATTGATAATATACTGTAATACTATTGATAATATACTGTAATACTACCGATATACTGTAATACTATTGATAATATACTGTAATACTACCGATATACTGTAATACTTTTGATAATATACTGTAATACTACTGATAACCATAACATTTTATTGTGAAAAATTAGCTCATTGAACACTGCTAGTTTACACTCCCCTTTTTTAACAGTGAAATACTGTAAGTGAAGTGTATGTCTACAAGTTTCTTAATATCTGGAAATAAACCTGTTAATATACCTGGAAATAAACCTGGAAATATACCTGGAAATAAACCTGGAAATATACCTGGAAATGAACCTGTTAATATACCTGTTAACATACCTGTCAATATACCTGGAAATATACCTGTCAATAAACCTGGAAATGAACCTGTCAATATACCTGGAAATATACCTGTCAATAAACCTGGAAATGAACCTGTCAATATACCTGTCAATAAACCTGGAAATATACCTGGAAATGAACCTGGAAATATATCTGTCAATAAACCTGGAAATGAACCTGTAAATATATGTTGAAGTATACCTGTCAGGTGATTGAGCTGAAACTTTTGCCATTCTCAAAATCTTCTCCAGTTCTGATTACTACAGTTGATAGTTCTGACTGTTACAGTTGATAGTTCTGACTGTTACAGTTGATAGTTCTGACTGTTACAGTTGATAGTTCTGACTGCTACAGT
>NW_019942686.1:63696-76280 GCF_002910315.2 Salvelinus sp. IW2-2015
CCAACATCTTATTCGACTCTACAGTTGATAGTTCTGACTCGACTTGATTACTACGTACAGTTGATCTGATTACATTTTGACCTGTACAGTTGTAGTTGATTAGTTCTGGACCCTTACAGTTGATACTTCTGACCGCTACAGTTGAAGTTTCTGACTGCTACAGTTGATTTTCACTGACAGATGTTCATGTCTGATAGTCTGACTGCTACAGTTGCATAGTTTCTGACTGCTTACAGTTGGATAGTTCGTACATTGAAGTTCGCGCGGTTTACAGATATATTCTGACTGTTAACAGTTGATATGTTCTGACTGCTACTGTGTTCTACTGTTAAGTTAGTTCTGACTGCTACAGTGATAGTTCGCTGCACTGTTACGGTGGTATCTGCTGTACTGCGTTACCAGTTGCACTATAGTGATAGTTCTGACCTGTTACAGTTATAGTCTGACTGCTACAGTGATAGTCATGTTCGTTGAAGTTCTGACGCTAAGGTGATAGTTTACTTCATGTTATCTGACTTTACATGTTATAGTTCTGACGCTACAGTGATAGTTCGAATGTTTATAGTTGCAAGTCTGACTTGTTTACAGTTGATAGTTCTGTGACTCTACAGTTGATAGTTCACCAGGGGTTCATTCTTGCTGATAAACTGATAACACTTCATTCTTGTCTGGAGAAGCTGCTAGCATTGATGTGATCTGGCTGCATGTCTGTTGCTTCACCATAACACCACCTCCTCCCCTGTCACCATACACCTCCTCCCTCCTACCGCTGTCAACCATTACACCCCTCCTCCATCCCCTGTCACATACACCTTCTCCTCCTCCCGTGTCACTATACACCACCTCCTCCTCCCCTGTCCACCTACACCTCCTCCTCCCCCCTGTCACTAACACCTTCTCCTCCCTCCCGTCTACCATACACCTCCCTCCTCCTCCCCCTGTCACCCATACAACCATCTCCTCCTCCCCTGTCACTATACACCTTCTCCTCCCTCCCCTTCACCATACACCCCTCCTCCTCCCCTGTCACCCATACACCTCCTCCTCCTCCCCCTGTCACTAATACACCACCTCCTCCTCAACCCTGTCACCATTACACCTCCTCCTCCTTCCCTGTCACATACAACCTCCTTCCTGCTTCCCCTGGTCACCATACACCTCCACTCCTCTTCCCCTGTCACCATACACCTCCTTCCTCCCCTGTCACCTATACACCTCCTCCTCCTCCCCTGTCACCATACACCCCTCCTCCTCCTCCCCTGTCACCCATACAACCTCCTCCTCTTTCCCTGTCACTCCAACACCTCTCCTCCCCTTCACCATACACCACCCTCCTCTCCCCTGTCACCTACACCTCTCCTCCTCCCCTCCTCACCAACACCTCTCTCCTCCCTGTCACCAATTACACCTCTCTTCCTCCTCGTCAACTCATACACCCAACCTCCTCCTCCCCTGTCACCATCACCTCCGTCACCATAACCTTCCGTCCTCCTGCTCTCACATCACCACTCCCGTCCACACCTCCTCCTCCTCCCCCTCACCATACACCTCCTCCTCCTCCTCCCCTGTCACCATACACCACCTCCTCCTCCCCTGTCCTCTGTCCCCTGTCCCCTGTCCTCAGTTCCCTGTCCTCTGTCCCCTGTCCCCTGTCCCCTGCCCTGGCTGAATGAAATCTAAGTGAAAGACTCCAATGAAATCATTTAGGCTGTCTGTTAACCAGTATTGCCCGGATATTTGCTATGATTTGGGCTTGAGGCGTGGCCTAATAGAGTGATGCTGAGATGTGACTGTAACTGTGGTGCTGGTATTAACTATGTTTTTGTTGCCTAATAGAGTGATGCTGAGATGTGACTGTAACTGTGGTGCTGGTATTAACTATGTTTTTGTTGCCTAATAGAGTGATGCTGAGATGTGACTGATACACTCGAACCCTTTTGGTTTCCATGTATAAACCACCTGTGTGAAAATCATTTCAATTGTTGGACATGATAGACTGAGGGTGCGTTCGTAAATTCACTCTGGCCATCTACTCCAATTTCATAGCACTCTGGTCTGAGTGTGCCAGAGTGCAGAATAACTGATGAATTTACAAACGCTCAACACCCGTTGAATGTGACTGCTGTCAGTAAACGTCAGCGGGAAAAAATGTAGTTACGTTGTTACCAGCAGCACAGTTACAGTCTCCCAACGCTCTAGATAACATGAAAACAGCCTAACCAGCTCTGCTAGGATAAGGGGGACATCTAGTCAGTTGTACAACTGAATGCATTCGACTGAAACGTGTCTTCCCCATTTAACCCAACCCCTCTGAATCAGAGAGGTGCAGGGTGATGCTTTAATCGACATCATCAGCGCCCGGGGAACATTGGGGTTAACTGCCTTGTTCAGGGGCAGATTTTTTTTTACCTTGTCAGCTCAGGGATTCGCCCTGATTCGTCTCTCTCTCTTTCTGTCTCTCTGTCTCTCTCTCTCTCTGTCTCTCTCAGTTTTTCTCTCTGTCTCTGTCTCTCTGTCTGTCTGTCTGTCTCTCTCTCTTTCTGTCTCTCTCTCAGTTTTTCTCTCTGTCTCTGTCTCTCTCTCTGTCTCTCTCTCTCTCTCTCTGTCTCTCTCTGTCTCTGTTTTTCTCTCTCTCTGTCTCTCTCTCTGTCTGTCTCTCTCTCTTTCTTTCTCTCTCTCTGTTTTTCTCTGTCTCTCTGTCTCTCTCTCTCTGTTTTTCTCTGTCTCTCTGTCTCTCTTGCAGTAATACCTAGCAATACAAAAACAATACACACAAATCTTAAAAGTAAAATAATTAAATTAAGAAATATGTCTATTCTAGGACTTCCTTGGTGTGCGTTGTATGATGTGTAACTATTTGCCATTTTAAAGTGTTTTTCATGGTTGCAAAGTCAAGGMACATGTCATAGARCACTGTCTAATACAGCCTGGGCACCAGCCTGTTTGTGCTATCAGATCTGGTACCGGGCAGTCTACTTCATGACATTTGTCAGCTCAATTCAAGAACGTCTCATGAAGTAGACTGCCCGGTACCAGATCTGTTTGTGCTCTTGCCAACTCCAATGACAAATAGGTTTGGCATGACAATGACTGAGTTGGCAAGATAGCACAAACAGGCTGGTACTCAGGTGGTATTAGACAGTGATCCATGACATGTTTTGTGACCCTCTTCCCTGTGTGATTCCTCAGGGACACAACATCTTCTCCAAGCTGTCATCCAGAGAATATAGTTTACCTTATGCAGCTGTTGAAACAGTCCATCCTGGCCACAGACCTCACGCTCTACTTTATGTATGTACTTTATTGTATACACCAGATGGGATTTGATATAGACATATATGAGGATATAGTCTCATACAACTCACTTCAAAAGCCTAGTGCAATCGTTTTAGTTGTTTTGCCCATATATATGATAACTGGCTTCATCTTTTTGACATACAAACTTTGATGTACAAGTAAAGAATCTGTATTCTCATTACAGCTCTTGGTGAGCTAACAAATATTGTAGTCTGTACTGCCCCCTTGTGGATTTCTATATCACTTACACCCCAGTGAACAAAATGGACTCGAATCTATCCAGTCTCTCTTTTAGGAACAGGAACATGGTTTCTGAGCGGGTCGACAGGAATGTGAAAGGCCACAGAGACGTGTATAGCKAGACAACTGGATGTTTTAGCTGAGATCATGACTGCCTGAACTCTCCCAGGTCCATGTTGATGACAGCGTGTGACTTGGGGTCCGTCAACAAAAACCCTGGGAAATATCACACAAGGTAAGATGGACAGGGTTTATTTTTTTTWWTTTTTTTGACTGGACAAGTTTATATTGGGCTATTGTGAATACTCTCAGGCCTGTCATTTCACTGTATTCATGTAAAAAAAATCTTTATTCTGTCATGCTAATAATAGTTATTCTGATGTCCTTCTGTTAGGTGGCAGAGCTGGTCACCAGTGAGTTCTTTAAGCAGGGCGACAGACCAGTAATTCAGCTTCACCAGGAATTTAGTTTTGTTTAGGAAATCTGTTTCCTCGAGTATTCCCACAAAAAAAAAAAAAAGAGACGTGATATTGTCTCAAAATAATCATGGTATGAAATTATTGTTATTTTACAATAACATTTATTTTTGGGCTCAGATGTGGTCAATTTGCAGTGTTCAAAAATTATTATAATTTTTTTGGGCTATCTGCGCCGGYAAAAAAATGTCCCTTGGCTGAATGTAGAAGCCTACCCCTGACCTAGAATCATCCAAACTCGCTCCTCCGGACACCAAGGGGTGTACGTTTTGATTTTTGTTAAATCTTATAATTGTGATCATTTTAATACATAGCTGATTAAAAAAAATCTGCTAATCATCAAACTTTGATAATTTGAATCAGCTGTGTATTGTTACACTACTCCATGTATAGTACTGTATTCTACATGCATAGTACTGTATTCTCCATGCATAGTACTGTATTCTCCATGCATAGTACTGTATTCTCCATGTATAGTACTGTATTCTCCATGTATAGTACTGTATTCTCCATGTATAGTACTGTATTCTCCATGATATGAGTAATGTATTCTCCCAGTTAAGTACTGTATTCCTCCCATGTATAGGTACTTGTCGTTTCTACACGTATAGTACTGTGTTCTACACGTATATCAGTATCGTCAGTGGTTCTACAGTATAGTACTTATTCTCCATGTAATAGGTACTGTGTTCTACACGTACTAGGTAACTGTGTTCTACACGTATAGATATTGTGCGTATGTAAATGTTTCTAACACGTATAGTACTGGTTCTACACGTATAGTACTGTGTTCTACACGTATAGTACTGTATTCTCCATGCATAGTACTGTATTATCCATGTATAGTACTGTATTCTCCATCCATAGTACTGTGTTCTACATGTATAGTACTGTGTTCTACACGTATAGTTCTGAGGGAAGCATTAAGGTTAGTGATGAGGATACAGTATATTGCATACTACTTTTCATGCAGGTACTGTATTGTGTGCATCATATCATACTGCACAGCGCTGACAGAGGAATGAATAAGGAGAATCATCTCTGTGCTCTCATTGTGTATATATAGATGTGTGTGTGTGTGTGTGTGTGTGGGTGTGTGTCAAATCAAATTGTATTCGTCACATGCGCCAAATACAACCTTACAGTGAAATGCTTACTTACAAGCCCTTAACCAACAATGCAGTTCAAGAAAGAGTTGAGAAAATATTTACTAAATAAAATAAAAAATCAATTGTAACACAAGAAAATTACATAACAATAACGAGGCTATATACAGTGTGTGTCTGTTTGTGTGAGTGAGCCAGGTCATGACCTCTGCAGCAGTGAGTGTGTGTGAGAGACAGAGGAGGACCCATGATAATGGCAAGGAGAGTTAGAGACCTGAAGCACAGAGAACCTCTATATCCCCTCTCCTTTTGTCTAACCATGTCTCTCTCTCTGTATCCCCTCTCCTTTTGTCTAACCATGTCTCTCTCTCTCTGTATCTCTTCTCCTCCTCTCTAACCATGTAGCTCTCTCTGTATCTCTTCTCCTTCTGTTTAACCATGTCTCTCTCTCTCTGTGCAGTAATCCACCCTGTAGCAATACAAACAATACACACAAATCTTAAAAGTAAAATAATTTAAATTAAGAAATCATGTCTATTCTGAGGACTGTCCTTGGTGTGCGTTGTATGATGTGTCACTATTTCCATTTCTAAAGCTAGTTTTCTCATGGGGCAAATAGCAAGGTACATGTCATAGAGACACTGTCTAATAACAGCCTGGGCACCAGCCCTGTTTGTGCTATCAGATCTTGTACCGTAAGGGCAGTCCTACTGCATGACATTTGTCAGCATCAATTCAAAGAACGTCATGAAGTATTGACTGCCGGGTACCAGAATCTGGTTTGTTTGGCTCTTGCCAACGGTTCCAATTGTGACAAATAGGTTTTGGCATGACAATGACTTGCGTTGGCAAGGATAGCAACGTATAACAGGCTGTGTACTAGCAAGGTGGTATAGACAGTGTAGTCCCATGAAATGTGTTTTGGACCCTTTCCCTGTGTGGATGGTCCTCAGGGAACACAAATTCTCTCTCTCTGTATCTCTTCTCCTTCTGTCTAACCATGTCTCTCTCTCTCTGTATCTCTTCTCCTTCTGTCTAACCAGGTCTCTCTCTCTCTCTCTCTGTATCCCCTCTCCTGTCTACTGCGCTGGAATAATGATGCTGGAAGACACTGCAGGCCAAGATGGGGTATAGAGACATCTCGCAGTATGTGACATCCTGTTTGTACTATCTACAGGAACTCCTCTGTATGGAAACTTGCAGGAAGGAACAGACAATGGTGGTCAACGTCATCTTAATCTACACAGACAAGCTAAACGCCTTTTATACACTGTTTCCTTACCCCTGGTTGCACACATCTGCTTACTGCCACATAGACAAAGAGGTTGGACTTTTCTATAAAAGCTGAGAGCCACAACTCTGTTCGTTGAGCTTTCAATTCTGACTATTCTTCGTGACGGTTGTTTCATTTTTGCAAATCTTATAATAAAATTGGTGTCTCTCTTCCTATAGAATTTCTCTGACAATTCTTGCATGTTTTTTTTTTTTTTTGTTTAGTACATTTCCCCCCCCCCCACAATGAATAATGTACTTAGTGCTGAAGGTGATCTTCCATTATTTAACCTTCTCACTATCGCTCTATCTCGCTCTCTCTCTCTTCAGGCATTGGTGAAAATCAACCTCCAGCGCCAGCCAATGGTTGACTTGATCTGGGCTAACACACCCAGGTGGGAGGAACTGGACAAAGAGAGACAACACAGCCAGAGACAACACAGCCAAGTCATTGTAGCAGTGACACCACAGAAACAAGAAGTTGTTCTTTGGGTGACACACCTTGCTGTGCAGGTGACCCTCCTAAACTAACATGCAAACTCCTGCTACCTTTCCAGGCAATCTTTCCTCTACCTCTTAGCTTCTGCACTCTTCACCGCAGCATGACAAATAGGCATTGCAGTGCATTCATAGACTGACCAGGTGAATCCAGGTGAAAGCTATGATCCCTTATTGATGTCACTTGTTAAATCCACTTCAATCAGAGTAGATGAAGGGGACAGAGACAGGTTTTTAAGCCTTGAGACAATTGTGTGCCATTCAGAGGGTGAATGGGCAAGACAAAATATTTAAGTGCCTTTGAACAGGGTATGGTAGTAGGTGCCAGGTGCACCAGTTTGAGTGTGTCAAGAACTGCAATGCTGCTGTTCTTTTTAACGCTCAACAGTTTCCCGTGTGTATCAAGAATGGTTCACCACCCAAAGGACATCCAGCCAACTTGACACAACTGTGGGAAGCATTGGAGTCAACATGGGCCAGCATCCCTGTGGAACACTTTCGACACCTTGTAGAGTCCATGCTCTGACGAATTGAGGCTGTTCTGAGGGCAAAGGTACATTCACTGAGTATACCAAACATTGGAACACCTTCCTAATATTGAGTTGCACCCCCCCCCCCCCCACCCCCTTGCCCTCAAACAGCCTCAATTCGTCAGAGCATGGACTCTACAAGGTGTCGAAAGTGTTCTCCACAGGGATGCTGCCCCATGTTGACTCCAATGCTTCCCACAGTTGTGTCAAGTTGGCTGGATGTCCTTTGGTGGTGAACCATTCTTGATACACACGGGAAACTGTTGAGCGTTAAAAAAGAACAAGCATTGCATTTTCTTGACACACTCAAACTGGTGCACCTGGCACTACTACCATACCTGTTCAAAGGCATTAAATATTGTTGTCTTGCCCATTCACCTCTGAATGCACACAATTGTCTCAGGCTTAAACACTGTCTCTGTCCCCTTCATCTACTCTGATTGAAGTGGATTTAACAAGTGACATCAATAAGGGATCATAGCTTCACCTGGATTCACCTGGTCAATCTATGAATGCACTGCCAATGCCTATTTGTCATCTGCGTGAAGAGTGCAGAAGCTAAGAGGAGAGAAAGTTGCCTGGAAAGGTAGCAGGATTTGCATGTTAGTTTAGGAGGGTCACCTGCACAGCAAGGTGTGTCACCCAAAGAACACTTCTTGTTTTGCGTGTCACTGCTACAATGACTTGGCTGTGTTGTCTCTGGCTGTGTTGTCTCTCTTGTCCAGTTCCTCCCACCTGGTGTGTTAGCCCAGATCAAGTCAACCATTGGCTGGCGCTGAGGTTGATTTTCACCAATGCTGAAGAGAGAGAGGCGAGATAGAGCGATAGTGAGAAGGTTAATAATGAGATCACCTTCAGCACTAAGTACATTATTCATGTGGGGGGGGGGAAATGTACTAAACAAAAAAAAAAAAACATGCAAGAATGTCAGAGAAATTCTATAGAGAGAGAACACCAATTTTATTATATAGATTTGCAAAATGAACAACCGTCACGAAGAAAGTCAGAATTGAAAGCTCAACGAACAAGTTGTGGCTCTCAGCTTTATAGGAAAAGTCCAACCTCTTTGTCTATGTGGAGTAAGCAGATGTGTAACCAGGGGTAAGGAACAGTGTATAAAAGGCGTTTAGCTTGTTGTGTAGTTTAAGATGACGTTGACCACCATTGTCTGTTCCTTCCTGGCAAGTTTCCATACAGAGGAGTTCCTGTAGATAGTACAAACAGGAGTCCACATACTGCGAGATGTCTCTATACCCCATCTTGGCCTGCAGTGTCTTCCAGCATCATTATTCCAGCGCAGTAGACAGGAGAGGGATACAGAGAGAGAGAGAGAGAGACCTGGTTAGACAGAAGGAGAAGAGATACAGGAGAGAGGAGACATGGTTAGACAGAAGGAGAAGAGATTCAGAGAGAGAGAGACATGATTAGAGAGGAGAAGAGATACAGAGAGAAATACATGGTTGTTCACTTCCGGGTTGGAGCGAGCGGTCGCATTTTGCGCTTGGTCCGCAGGTAGTATAACTTTTCATTACATTTCATTACATTCAATTATAGTACAACGGTTTGATTTGTCTAACTCTAGCAATTTCTTCTTAGCTAGCTACATAGCCGTCTTTGTAAAAAATAATTGCGTAATTATCGTATTACGTCGTCCTAACGCAGTCTACACTGCTATCTGCCCAGCAGCTAGCCAGCTAGCAAACGTCCACCGTCTACCGAATAGAAGCCACTGTAGCAACTATTACATCAACTGACCGACTTGATTAGTGTAGTGTTAGCTAGCTACAATAGTTGTTCTTGCTGTCTTCGTATCAAGATAATTGTGTAGTTTAGAGTGTGTAGTTTTAGAGTGATTATCTTATTTACCGAGGTTAGCTAGCCAGCTATTTGTCGTCCTTAACATAGAGACACTCTGCTAGCTAGCCAACAGCTAGCCAACGTCTACCGAATAGAACTTCGCACTCAACAACCCGGTCGCATTCCGCTTCGCTCCACAGGTAGTATCACATTTTCATTCTATTTCATTACAGTACAACGGTTGGATTTGTTTGATCGTAGCTAGCTACACAGCTAGCTACATAGCCGTCTTTGTATCAAAGATAATTGCTGTAGTCTAGAGCGATTTTCTAGGTTAGCTAGCCAGCTACTGTCGTTCTTTTAACGCAACGTAACGTAATCAACACTGCTAGCTAGCCAGCTAGCCCGAATAGCCACTGTAGAAACTATTACACTCAACGGAACGACTTGATTAGTGTAGTGTCAACAACGCAGCCACTGCCAGCTAGCCTACAAAGTCAACACGCAGCCACTGCCAGCTAGCTACTTCAGCAGTACTGTATCATCTTATCATCTTAATCATTCTTAATCATTCTAGTCAATAAGATTCTTGCTACGTAGCTTAACTTTCTGAACATTCGAGACGCGTAGTCCACTTGTCATTCCAATCTCCTTTGCATTAGCTTAGTCTCTTCTGTAGCCTGTCACTATGTGTCTGTCTATCCTGTTCTCTCCTCTCTGCACAGTACATACAAACGCTCCACACCGCGTGGCGCGGCCACCTAATCTGGTGGTCCCAGCACGCACGACCACGTGGAGTTCCAGTCTCGGTAGCCTCTGGAACTGCGGATCTGCGGCCAACAGGCAGAGTTATCTCAGCCTATGCTCCTCCAGTCCCTGACTTCTTGTCACTGGACGGAAACATGGATCACAACAGATAACACTGCTACTCTACTGTCTCTCTTCGTCCGCCACGTGTTCTCAGCACCCGAGAGCTTCTGGTCAGCGGGGTGGTGGCACCGGGATCCTCATTCTCCCATTGTGGTCATTCTCTCTTTCTCCCCTTCCCATCTGTCTATCGCCTCCTTTGAATTCCAGTGCTGTCACAGTTACAGCCCTTTCAAGCTTAACATCCTTATCATTATCGCCCTCCAGGTTCCTCGGGAGAGTTCATCAATGAGCTGGATGCTTGATAAGCTCCTTTCTTGAGGACGGCTCACTCTCACAGTTCTGGGCGACTTTAACCTCCCACGTCTACCTTTGACTCATTCCTCTCTGCCTCTTTCTTTCCACTCCTCTCCTCTTTTGACCTCACCCTCTCACCTTCCCCCCCTACTCACAAGCACAGCAATACGCTCGCCTCATCTTTACTAGATGCTGTTCTTCCACTATCATTGCAACTCCCTCCAAGTCTCGCCGACTACCTGTATCCTTTTCCCTCTCGCTCTCATCCAACACTTCCACACTGCCCTACTCGGATGGTATCGCGCCGTCCCAACCTTCGCTCTCTCTCCCCCGCTACCCTCCTCCTCTTCATCCTATCATCTCTTCCCTCTGCTCAAACCTTCTCCAACCTATCTTCCTGATTCTGCCTCCTCAACCTCCTCTCCCTTCTGCATCCTTTGATTCTCTATGTCCCTATCCTCCAGGCCGGCTCGGTCCCCCCTCCCGCTCGTGGCTCGACGATCATTGCGAGCTCACAGAACAGGGCTCCGGGCAGCCGAGCGGAAATGGAGGAAAACTCGCCTCCTGCGGCCTGGCATCCTTCACTCCCTCCTCTCTACATTTTCCTCTTCTGTCTCTGCTGCTAAGCCACTTTCTACCACTTAAATTCCAAGCATCTGCTCTAACCCTAGGAAGCTCTTGCCACCTTCTCCTCCCTCCTGAATCTCCTCCCCTCCCCCCCTCCTCCCTCTCTGCAGATGACTTCGTCAACCATTTTTTGAAAAGAAGGTCGACGACATCCGATCCTCGTTTGCTAAGTCAAACGACACCGCTGGTCTGCTCACACTGCCCAACCCTGTGCTCTGACCTCTTTCTCCCCTCTCTCTCCAGATGAAATCTCGCGTCTGGTGACGGCCGGCCGCCCAACAACCTGCGCCGCTTGACCCTATCCCATCCTCTCTTCTCCTGACATTTTCCGAGACCTTCTCCTTACCTCACTCGCTGCATTCAACTCATCCCTGACGCGTGGCTACGTCCCTTCCGTCTTCAAGAGAGCGAGAGTTGCACCCTTCTGAAAGAAACCTACACTCGATCCTCCGATGTCAACAACTACAGACCAGTATCCTTCTTCTTTCTCTCCAAAACCTTGACGTGCCGTCCTTGGCCAGCTCTCCCGCTATCTCTCTCGAATGACCCTTCTTGATCCAAATCAAGTCAGGTTTCAAGACTAGTCATTCAACTGAGACGCTCTTCTTCTGTATCACGAGGCGCTCCGCACTGCTAAAGCTAACTCTCTCTCTCTGCTCTCATCCTTCTAGACCTATCGCTGCCTTCGATACTGTGAACCATCAGATCCTCCTCTCCACCTCTCCCGAGTTGGGCATCTCCGGCGCGGCCCACGCTTGGATTGCGTCTAACCTGACAGGTGCTCTACCAGGTGGCGTGGCGAGAACTGTCTTCCTCACCCACAGTGCTCTCACCACTGGTGTCCCCCAGGGCTCTGTCTCAGCCTCTCCTATTCACGCTATAGTACACAAGTCACTTGGCTTGTCACTAACTACAGCTGGTCTCTCTATCATTGTTATGCAGACGACAAGCACTAAATCTTCCTTTCCCCTCTGATGACCAGGTGGCGATCGCATCTCTGCTGTCTGGCAGACATATCTATGTGGATGAGGAGATCACACCTCAAGCTGGAACTCGCAACGGATGCTGATCTTCTCTCCCGGGGAAGGAACTGCCGTTCCACTGCATCTGCCTCACGGTTTACAATCCATTGTGTCCCTCCCAGAGCGCTAGAACTTGGGCGTGATCTGGAAACACCCTGTCGTTCTCGGAACTAACTCAAGGCGGTGGCGGCCGTGACTGTAGGCTCATGCTCTATCACAGTCGCAGAGTACGACCCTGCCTCGCAAGGAAGCGGCGGCAGGTCTAACCAGGCACTTGTAATCTCGCCGTCTGGTTACGCAACTCGCTGTTGGCTGGGCTCCCCTGGCCTGTGCTCTAACCCTACACTCAATCCAGAAGTCCCTGCAGCCCGTCTGGTGTTTCAACCTTCCAAGTTCTCTCACGTACCTCCGTCTCCTCCGCTCTCTCCACTGGCTTCCAGTGAAGCTCGCATCGTACATAGACCATGGTGCTTGCCTACGGAGCTGTGAGGGGAACGGACCTTCAGTACTCCAGGCTCTGATCAAGGCCCTACACCCAAAAGGGCACTGCGTTCA
>NW_019942686.1:76305-91295 GCF_002910315.2 Salvelinus sp. IW2-2015
ATTGCAACATTACATTCACTGAGTATACCAAACATTAGGAACACCTTCCTAATATTGAGTTGCACCCCCCCCCCCCCCCCCCACCCCCTTTGATGTTGCATTAGAAGTATTACTGAATATACACTGTATATACAAAAGTATGTGGACACCCCTTCAAATGAGTGGATTTTACTATTTCAGCCACACCTTTTGCTGACAGGTGTATAAAATCAAGCACACAGCCAATGCATTCTCCATTGACTAACATTGGCAGTAGAATGGCCTTAAGAGCTCAGTGACTTTCAACGTGGCACCGTCATAGGATGCCACCTTTTCAACAAGTCAGTTCGTCAAATTTCTGCCCTGCTAGAGCTGCCCCGGTCAACCGTAAGTTCTGAAGTGGAAACGTCTAGGAGCAACAACGGCTCAGCTGCGAAGTGGTTGGCCACAAAAGCTCACAGAACGGGACCGCCGAGTGCTGAAGCGCGTAAAAATCGTCTGTCCTCGGTTGCAACACTCATTACCGCATTCCAAACTGCCTCTGGAAGCAACGTCAGCACAAGAACTGTTTGTCGGGAGCTTCATGAAATGGTCGAGCAGCCACACACAAGCCTAAGATCACCATGCGCAATGCCAAGCATCTGCTCGAGTGGTGTAAAGCTCACTGCCATTGGACTCTGGAGCAGTGGAAACACATTCTCTGGAGTGACGAATCACGCTTCACCATCTGGCAGTCCGACTGATGAATCTGGGTTTGGCGGATGCCAAGAGAACGCTACCTGKCCGAATGCATAGAGCCAACTGTCAAGTTTGGTAGAGGAGGAATAATGTTTTGGGTCTCTTTTTCATGGTTCGGGCTAGGCCCCTTAGTTCCAGTGAAGGGAAATCTTAAAGATACAGCATACAATGACATTCTGGACGATTCTGTGCTTCCAACTTTGTGGCAACAGTTTGGGGAAGGCCCTTCCTGTTTCAGCATGACAATGCCCCCGTGCACAAAGCGAGGTCCATACAGAAATGGTTTGTCGAGATCGGTGTGGAAGAACTTGACTGGCCTGCACAGAGCCCTGACCTCAACCACATCAAACACCTTTTCGCCCAACATCAGTGCCCGACCTCACTAATGCTCTTGTGGCTGAATAGAAGCAAGTCCCCTCAGCAATGTTCCAACATCTAGTGGAAAGCCTTCCCAGAAGAGTGGAGGCGGTTATAGCAGCAAAGGGGGACCAACTCCATATTAATGCACATGATTTTTGAATGAGATGTTCGACGAGCAGGTGTCCACATACTTTTACGTTAGAAGTATAACTATATGTCATGCTACATTAGACGTCTTACTATGTCATGTTACATACATTAGAAGTCTTACTATGTCACTGGCTCCAGGTCATCTACAAGACCCTGCTAGGTAAAGTCCCCCCTTATCTCAGCTCGCTGGTCACCATAGCAGCACCCACCTGTAGCACGCGCTCCAGCAGGTATATCTCTCTGGTCACCCCCAAAGCCAATTCCTCCTTTGGCCGCCTCTCCTTCCAGTTCTCTGCTGCCAATGACTGGAACGAACTACAAAAATCTCTGAAACTGGAAACACTTATCTCCCTCACTAGCTTTCAGCACCAGCTGTCAGAGCAGCTCACAGATTACTGCACCTGTACATAGCCATCTATTAATTTAGCCCAAACAAACTACCGCTTCCCCTACTGTGATTTATTATTTATTTTGCTCCTTTGCACCCCATTATTTTCTATTTCTACTTTGCACATTCTTCCACTGCAAATCTACCATTCCAGTGTTTTACTTGCTTATTGTATTTACTTCGCCACCATGGCCTTTTTGTGCCTTTACCTCCCTTATCTCACCTCATTTGCTCACATTGTATATATACTTACTTTTTCTACTTATTATTGACTGTATGTTTGTTTACTCCATGTGTGACCTCTGTGTTGTTGTATGTTCGAACTGCTTTGCTTTATCTTGCAGGTCGCAATTGTAAATGAGAACTTGTTCTCAACTTGCCTACCTGGTTTAAATAAAGGTGATTTTTTTTATATACATACATTATAAGTCTTACGTATTTTCATGCTACATACATTATAAGGTCTTAACTCGATATGGTCCTGTTCAGCTACATTATAGTGTTTACTATTCAATGTAATCATAAGCGATTATAAGTCTTAACCTATGTCATGGTACGCTACATGTCTAAGTCTTACTATGGTCATGCTACATAGGCATTAGATAGGTATTTACTTGTCTATGGTACATAATTAGAAGTCTACCTATGTCATGCTCGCTACATCTAGAGTGTACTTACGTTGATTGTCATGTAACTACATGTAGGAAGTTTTAGCCATGTCATGCTTATCGGTACTTGAGTGCTTACTATTGTCAGCTACCGGTACATCAGAGCTATTTACCTATGTCATGATTCAATGACATGTAGAAGTACTTTACTATCGTCAATGCTACTACATTCAGAAGTATTTACGCATGGTGCATGTGCATACAATTCGCAGTGCTTACTTAGTCAGTGTACGAGTCACATTAGAACGTATTACCATGTCATTTACGTACATTAGAAGTCTTTACCTCGACTCTGCTACATACCCTCTAGAGAGTGGTTAGATGGTCATGTTACATACATTGTAGAGTCCTTACATAGTAGTTACATGCACATCCATCAGAAGTCCTTAGCTACTGTCATTTAAAACCATTACAATGAGAAGCTGATTGACACATAAGTCAGCTTAGTCGTACATTATTAGAGTCTAATATATGTCATAGATACATACATTAGAAGTCTTTACTTGTCATGCTACAACATGGAGAATGCTTACATAATGTATGTTACGTACATTAGGAAGTGGCTACTATGTCATGCACTACATACTTAGAAGTCTTCTATGTCAATGTGTACATATCATTCAGAGTGTTACCATGTCTGATGTTACGTACATTAGAAGTCTTACTATGTCATGCTACATACATTAGAAGTCTTACTATGTCATGCTACATACATTAGAAGTTTTACCATGTCATGCTACATACATTAGAAGTGGTTCAATGAACCATAAACAATTAATGAACATGCACCCGTGGAACGGTCGTTAAGACACTGTTGTGTCCTTGGCTATGCCGGATTAAGTGATATGACATGCTATTCTATAAAATCCTTTCTCCGTAATTAATATTACCTGATTGAGCTAATCATGTAAATGGAATTAACTAGAAAGTCGGGGCATCACGAAATAATATTTATAGAGCTGTTATCATCGGAATAAACTCTTAAAGACCTAGTAATATTTTACATCAATAGCAGTCAATTTTAATCGTCACCTTATTTCAGTCTCATCTGAAAGTTGTAAATTCTTGGTTATCTTCACGAACCCTGGCTAACAAGTTGAATCAGAAAAACAAAATTGGGTTTAATTATTTATTTACTAAATACCTAACTAATCACACAGAATTACATATACACAGAATGAATCATATCTTTTTACAAATTATGTCATAAAGGAAAACGTCCCTAGCGGACGGAACAGATACAGTGGGGCAAAAAAGTATTTAGTCAGCCACCAATTGTGCAAGTTCTCCCACTTAAAAAGATGAGAGGCCTGTAATTTTCATCATAGGTAAACACTTCAACTATGACAGACAAAATGAGAAAAACAAATCCAGAAAATCACATTGTAGGATTTTTTATTCATTTATTTGCAAATTATGGTGGAAAATAAGTATTTCCATCAGTGCTCAGACTGTCCGCAATAGGCTGAGAGGCTGACTGAGGGCTTGTAGGCCTGTTGTAAGGCAGGTCCTCACCAGACATCACCGGCAACAACGTCACCTATGGGCACAAACCCACTATCACTGGACCAGACAGGACTGGCAAAAAGTGCTGTTCACTGACCAGTTGCGGTTTTGTCTCACCAGGGGTGATGGTCGGATTCGCGTTTATCGTCGAAGGAATGAGCGTTACACCGAGGCCTGTACTCTGGAGCGGGATCGATTTGGAAGTGGAGGGTCCGTCATGGTCTGGGGCGGTGTGTCACAGCATCATCGAACTGAGCTTGTTGTCATTGCAGGCAATCTCAACGCTATGTGTTACAAGGAAGACATCCTCCTCCCTCATGTGGTACCCTTCCTGTAGGCTCATCCTGACATGACCCTCCAGCATGACAATGCCACCAGCCATACTGCTCGTTCTATGCGTGATTTCCTGCAAGCCAGGAATGTCAGTGTTCTGCCATGGCCAGCGAAGAGCCCGGATCTCAATCCCATGGAGCACGTCTGGGACCTGTTGGATTGGAGTGTGAGGGCTAGGGCATATTCCCCACAGAAATGTCCGGGCTCTTGCAGGTGACTTGGTGGAAGTGTGGGGTAACATCTCACAGCAAGAACTGGCAAATCTGGTGCAGTCCATGAGGAGGAGATGCACTGCAGTACTTAATGCAGCTGCTGGCCACACCAGATACTGACTGTTACTTTTGATTTTGACTCCCCCTTTGTTCAGGGACACATTATTCAATTTCTGTTAGTCACATGTCTGTGGAACTTGTTCAGTTTATGTCTCAGTTGTTGAATCTTATGTTCATACAAATATTTACACATGTTAAGTTTGCTGAAAATTAACACAGTTGACAGTGAGAGGATATTTCTATATTTTACTGAGTTTGTTACATTAGAATTATTTCTGTATGTCATGTTACATTAGAACTCTTACTATGTCATGTTACATTAGAAGTATTACTACGTCATGTTACATTAGAAGTATTACTATGTCATGTTACATTAGAAGTATTACTACGTCATGTTACATTAGAAGTATTACTATGTCATGTTACATTAGAAGTCTTACTATGTCATGTTAGATTAGAAGTCTTACTATGTTCATGTTTTAGATTAAAAGTCTTTACTATGTCATGTTAGATTAGAACTGTCTTACTATTGTCATGTTACATTAGAAGTCTTACAATGTCATGTACATTAGAAGTCTTACTAGTCATGTTGCATTAGAAGTCTTACTATGTCATGTTGCAATTAGAACGTCTTACTATGTCATGTTGCATTAGAAAGTCTTACTATGGCATGTTAATTAGAATGTCTTACATAAGAATGTCCATGTACATTAGAAGTCTTACTATGTCATGTTACATTAGAAGTCTTACTTATTCATGTGCATTAGAAGTCTACTATGTCATGTTAATTAGAAGTCTTACTATGTCATGTACATTAGAAGTCTCTATGTAGTTGCATTAGAGTCTTGCTATGTCATGTTACATTAGTCTTCTATGTCATTTTTATTCTTACATTAGAAGTCTTCTATGTCATGTTCATTAGAAGTCTTACTATGTCATGTTACATTAGAAGTCTTGCATGAATTTTCATTGTTACATTAGAAGTCTTGCTATGTCATGTTGCATTAGAAGTCTTACTATGTCATGTTACATTAGAAGTCTTGCTATGTCATGTTACATTAGAGCTTTGCTATTGTCATGTCTACATTAGAAGTCTTGCTATGTCATGTACATTAGAAGTCTTACTATGCATGTTACATAGAGTCTTGCTAGTTCATGTTACATTAAGAAGTCTCTTACTATGTCTTGTTACATTTAGAAGTCTTGCTATGTCATGTTACATTAGAAGTCTTGCTATGTCATGCTACATTAGAAGTCTTGCTATGTCATGTTACATTAGAAGTCTTACTGACCCAGAAGAGTTGTTTTATACACCACATGCTTGAAAAAGGGATCAATCACACAGAAATTTGCCTTTACAAAATTGTTTTGATCATTTCACATTTGATGAATTTCAACGACGTGCTTGTTGTTAGTCTGTAGGATTACCACTGCAATGCAAATGTTATACTATTGTGCATGTTGATTCAACAGAGAATGTTTATATGTTCAACTGCTGATGCCATTTCAGCTGAGGAAAAAGTATATCGGGAATGTCACACAAATAGTGTAACGGCAGCTCTTTCCTTGCTTGTGCACCTCAGAATACCATGTCATACACTACAAAACGACCCTTCCAGAGCCACAGATTGACGATTCGGAAAAACTAAAAACTTACAAATTGTTCTATTGCTGATGAATTGAAGGGAAACTGTGAACACAGTTGGTTCCCTGTAGAACAGAAATGACCATGGCGTAGCTGCGTTAGCTTCCATTTTTTACTTTTATTTAGGCTATGAATTGTGTTGTAGATTTGTTCATTGGAGTGAAAAACAACAATAATTGCTGTGAGCATTGTGGTATGGAGCTTTGACTACAGTATTGAAATCAACCAACAACAAAAACTTGAACCAAGAAATACCTCGTATTTTGAACTTTATTATGAATATGCATATTACTTCACCTGTACGTGACGGACAAGAAGAGACATTTCCTATCAACTGCATTTCTAGTCAACCGATTGGCGTCATTCTACCGTTATCTGAAAAATATCCAGACAACTGCTTGTTTCATTTCAATGTATTTATTGCACAAACATCATTGATAAAATGTACTTAAAATGTTAACTTTTTAAAGAATWYAAAAAAAAAWAAATGAAAATTACATCATAACATTCAGATTTCAAGCTCTCATTAAGTTCTCTTTCGGGAACCATCAGAGGAAGTAAAAGCATGAAACTGATTAGATAAAACGCTGCCTCCGGCTCCACCATTTCCTTTGACAACATTTTCATTGGAGGTGGAGAGGTGAGATACTTGGGCAGGAAGGTGACAATGCACTGTGGGAAAGCTGCGAGGCTGAGAACAGGAGGAACACAGTCACGCAGTAGTGACAGGAAAACGGTAGCAATACATTTCATGTATCTTAGTCTAGCGCCGTACAGTAGAATCCCATGTCTGGGTTTAGGACTGGGCACAACATCGACACATGCCTCGCAAAGAGGCCAAACTGATCAGCATAATCATCTGTAAATTGTGACAAAAGGTACAAWTATCTTTCACTCAAATGTATCCTTTCCAACAAAACCACACCGCTGGGACGTTCACCAGGGATAAATACAACCTCTAACTACAAGCAATTGTTTTAAGTAGTGACAAAATATTGTAATTGAATTTAACGAAAATGTTTTTCTTTGACATGAACATGTAACATTTAAAGTAACAAATATGAACACATCTTTTGATATTTGGAAATTTGCATATCTGAATTTAAAAAAAAACATGTTTCATCAGGATATAGGTTCATGTATTAACGTCCCATACATTTAACTATACGGCATGTACAGACCTATACATCCAGGATGTTTGCATGGCCTGTATAAAGTAGTGAAAGGGTTGTGCTGAAAGTCTTTGGTACAAACATGGGTATTGGGATTCAGTCGTCTGTAACACGTTCACACTAAAAGCATGTATGATCCAAGTACATTGTCTCTGTCCACAAACGGAACTCTGTATGACAGGCAAATACCATGCAAAGGTCAAATATAAAATAAAACCATTTTAAAAAACAAATAAAAGTTGACACACATCATATCCTAGTTTCTTCCTAAACCGTTTTAACGTTTGGGTTTGAGGGACATTTTTACCCTGAGGTACATTTTCAGAAGGAGACACGACTTCAACGTAATATAAATCCTCCTAGGTAGGTACAACAAAATACACATCTCTTGGCAATCATTAATAGTATAAGTAATACAAGGCTTGAGTAGAGAAACAAAGACCAACTGGGAAACAGGAAATCTAGAATGAAGGACACGCACATTATAAGGGAAGATACAGGACGCCATAAACAAACCAGTCAAGCTTCCACAGTGTGTGTGTGTGTGTAGGAAAGGGTGAAGACAGACATCTTCAGAAAGGCACAGAGCTTTAGAAAAAGCATTGATCTAGAACTCACTGCTAAAGTAGTGCCAAACACAGGTAAATAAACATCTACAAAAAAAAAAAAAWATCTAGTTAATGAAATTGGAAAGAATTATGGGAAAGAATTAAATTGTAGGAAAATATGGGATCAGAAAAAGTGACCCTGCATCATGTACAATATGAAAAGGCCATTCTTACGGCGTGTTGTGTACACGTGACTGAAATGATCAACAGTACACATTTCCAGTACTATCGTTAGTATGATACACACGGCTTCATTCACCATATCATCCTGGACGAGGACCTGACTGCTTCATTCACCATATCATCCTGGACGAGGACCTGACTGCTTCATTCACGCAATATTCATCCTGAGAGGACCTGACTGCTTCATTCACCATATCATCCTGGACGAGGACCTGACTGCTTCATTCACCATGAAGTCTAGTGCCTGGACAGAGGACCTGACTGCTTCATTCACCATATCATCCTGGATGAGGACCTGACTGCTTCATTCACCATATCATCCTGGATGAGGACCTGACTGCTTCATTCACCATATCATCCTGGATGAGGACCTGACTGCTTCATTCATCATATTATCCTGGATGAGGACCTGACTGCTTCATTCATCATATTATCCTGGATGAGGACCTGACTGCTTCATTCATCATATCATCCTGGTTGAGGACCTGACTGCTTCATTCACCATATCATCCTGGTTGAGGACATTAGAGGACTTGATGCAATGAGCTTCTAAATGAATCATAGACAATTATTGTTACAGCATGTTAAGTGCAGTAATGTAATGCAAGGCAAGTCATCTGACTGATGTTGACTGCACAACTGACTAAGTCACACCGAAGGTGAAAGACATTGATACTTCTTGTCATATTTAGTAACCATTATTCCAAGAGGCTGTTATAAAATGTCATGTAAATAAATTAGAGGAGGTTTCGGTTGCCGAAAATGTTTTCCGGGTCCACGTATTCCTTAACGGACTTGAGCATCCCGACGCCCACCTTAGAGATGCTGTCCTTCATCCACTCCTTCCGAAGTTTCCCAACTGGAGACAGAGGGAAGAAAAATAAAACACCAAGGAGGCGAAATCAGCACGCCTGATTGCCCAGGTGGCTGCTGGGAGACAATCAATCTTGTTAGAGAGTGAATAAACAGAGGGTGATAAATGCCTTTATTCAGAGAGGAGAAATGTTTTGCATGGCATGATTTATGGAGCCCGACAGCCTATCAAACTCATTAGGCTCTGTGTGTTCCCCGGCTGACTCTGGGCTTGGTGAACAAGAGAGAGGGAAAGGCATTCTCCTCCCACAGACGTCACCATGCTGTGTGTGTTGTTCTCCTCAGGCTGAATAAAACAGCCCTAAAAGTCCAAGCGGGCCACGTTCAGCTGCCCCCCCACACACACACACACCTCTTCTGGCCGTGGGCCAATGGAGGTGGAACAGCGTGGGTCAGGCCTGGCCCGGGTGCCCAGCAAGGTACCAAGACCAGCACTCTGCTCTACCAGCTGTCCAAACAGACACATTCCAGAGCCCCCAGTCCTGCCAGGACCTATGCAGGGAGTCTGGAGCCTCTGGGAGAGGGACAGGTTGTCACTGGTCCCTGAGAGGGACACCGTCAACACCAAGAACCCAACACTGACCACAGGATGTCTGGAGGCCAGGAGTTTTCATGACTTACAAATGCTGCATCGAAAATGTTCAATCCACTGTCAGTTATAGAATGGCAATAGACTCCCTCCCGCATCTCCTCAAGTCGTGAATAAAAGGTCACAGCAACCTCACTCCTTTCGCCAGATAACACACAATTCATTTAGTATGTAAATAACGAGCAAACACAATGTCGAGGAAACAAGATTCAATCTGAAAGCAACATTGGATCCTTGAAGAGTAGGAAGCTAGCAGTGTTTGCTCAGTGTCTGGGTAAGAGTCAAGCGTAAGTTCACGCAGTTTTTAGAACAGCACACTAGTCTATAAAACAGCCCTGAGAATGGAATGAACTTGAACAGGAGCCATGAACACATACTTTGGTAGCACACAGAGGACACAGAACACACAGAGTACACAGAAGACACAGAGGACACAGAGCATACAGAAAGTATTTCTACCCCTTATTCCACATTTTGTTGTGTAACAGCTTGAATTCAAAATGGAGTCAAATCGTCCCCACGCCCCTGGGTTTGGCCAGCAGGGATGTCCGGGTTACGGGAGGGTTTGGCCAGCAGGGATGTCCGGGTTAGGGGAGGGTTTGGCCAGCAGGGATGTCCGGGTTAGGGGAGGGTTTGGCCAGCAGGGATGTCTTTGTCCCATCGCGCTCTAGCAACTCCTGTGGCGGGCCGGGCGCAATGCACGCCGACACGGTCGCCAGGTGTATGGCGTTTCCTCCGACACATTGGTGTGGCTGGCTTCCTTAGTTAAGAGGGCATTGTGTCAAGAAGCAGTGCGGCTTGGTTGGGTCGTGTGTCAAGAAGCATGGCTCTCGAGCCTCGCCTCTCCCGAGTCCGTATGGGAGTTGCAGTGATGAGACAAGACTAACTACCAATTGGATATCACGAAATTGGGGAGAAAAGGGGGTAAAAGTAATTWWAAAAAWTMTTTTAAACCTTGACGGGTGATACTCAATGATGTGTTTCTTTGCAATAAGTTAAACTGCAAAAAATGTGGCAAACAGGAAGCACGTTTTGGAATACTTTTATTCTGTACAGGATTTTTCCCCCTTCACTCTGTCAATTAGGTTACAATGTTGTAGATCCATCCTCAGAGTTTTTAATGGCTGTGATAGGAGAACTAACTGTTTTAAAGTCACAATTGGCTTCATGGTGAAATCCCTGAGCGGTTTCCTTCCTCCCCGGCACCTGAGGAAGGTGGAAGGAAGGACACCTGTTACTTTGTAGTGACTGGGTGTATTGATAAACCATCCAAAAGTGTCATTAATAACTTCACAACGCTCAAAGAGATATTCAATGTCTGCTATTTTAGCTATACCTTTGATCATGGTGAAGTTATTAATTACACTTTGGATGGTGTATCAATACACCCAGTCACTACAAATATTCCGGCAACTACGTTAGGAAGGACGCCTGTAAAGGTAGGAAACCGCTCAGGGATTTTACAATGACGCCAATGGTGACATTAAAACAGTTAGTTTAATGGCTGTGATAGGAGAGAATAGGAGGATGGATGAACAACATTGTAGTAACTCCACAATACTAACCTAAATGACAGAGTGAAAAGGACAAAGCCTCTACAGAATAAAAATATTCCAAAACATGCACCAAATTAAAACTGCAAAAAAAATGTGGCAAATATATTAACTTTATGTCCTGAATACAAAGCTTTGTGTTTGGGGCAAATCCAACACAACACAGCACTGAGTACCACTCATCCTATTTCCAAGAATGGTGTTGGCTGCAGTTTATGGGTTTGTATGCTTGTCATCGGCAAGGACTAGTGAGTTTTTCAGGTTAAAAATGAAACGGAATAGAGCTAAGCACAGGCACAATCCTAGATGAAAACCTGGTTCAGTCTGCTTTCCAACAGACACTGGGAGACAAATTCACCATTCAGCTGGACAATAACCTAAAACACAAGGCCAAATATACCCTGGAGTTGCTTAACAAAAGGACAAATTCATGCTCCTGAGTGACCTAGTTAGAGTTTTGACTTAAATATCTATGGCAAGACTGGAAAATGGCTGTCTAGCAATGATCAACAACCAATTTGACAAGAGCTTGAACAATATAAAAAAGAATAATGTGTAAATATTGGTGTACAAAGCTCTTAGAGACTTACCCAGAAAGACTCACAGCTGTAATCGCTGCCAAAGGTGATTCTAACATATTGACTCAGGAGGTGGAATACTTATCTCTGCACACCCTGACCTCGTGTAAACACAGGTTAGAATAATGTATATTTCCTGTGGTGGCCCCTCCCACCTTGCCTTCCCAGACTACATCGGTTTTCTTTGCTACACACCCCAGTGAAACTAGCTCCATTTGTCATGTGTTGATTGTGGGCAGACAAACCGCCTGTCTGCGCCCAGATATCAGGCTGTTATTAATCACAATTACAGAGCAGGCCTCGCACCCAGGAGCTGCATCAATATCCCCTCCTCCCGGCTGCACACCCTCCTACTCAGCCCTGGGTGGCTGGCTGGCTGGTTGGCTGGCTGGGTGGTGGCCCACCATTTGGAGGGCAGTAAATACTGGGTGATAACAGCAACATAATTTACCCTGGCCCACTGACTTCTTCTATTAGCAATATGTTTATTTTTAACCTTCCCCACCTTCAGGAGAAATTGTGATTTAATATTGCAGCTGATTCACTGCGTGCTGTTTCTGACAGGCGTGATGAATAGCCTGAAGTGATGTATGAAAACAGACGAGGTGCCTGGCAATATAGATGAGGCAGCCATTAGGGTTTGCCCTGATAGTTGCTTCACACTCCCTCCCCTGCTCACGTTTCATTTGGCCCGTGTTGAAATGAACAAAGAGCCATTTCTCTGTACTGTGGGAAACTTTGGAGGTGTGAAGGAAGCAATGAAAGATCTCCAAGCCAAAACAGGAAGTTTATAAAAAGACTGGCTCACTTCTATACAGCGGCACAGAGCCTGAAAGACTGCCTTCACGGGACTTTAAACCACTGCCGTCCATCTACGGGACTTTAAACCACTGCCGTGCCATCTACGGAACTTTAAACCACTGCCGTGCCGTCCATCTACGTAAGTGAATAGGCAAGTAAATTTTATGAATTTGTAGGTTTTGATATGAAGAAATTTGGAAAAAGCTGAAATGGCTAGGCGTAGGGGCGTGGCCAGACGTGTGGGCAGGGCTAGACGTAGGGGCGTGGCTAGACGTAGGGGCGTGGCTAGACGTAGGGATGTTCACTTGACTACCTCCATGGTGGTGCGAGAGGCTTCCTCCATTGGCTAGGATCTCCTCTCTGGCAGCATGCTGGGAAAGGACAATATCAATAAATACATCAATTAACACATTATTTAACTATGACTATCACCTTAAACTATGGTTGTGTATTTTCCCTTCTGAGGGGGTAACGTTTCAGGTTAGATATAGTGCATGTCTCTGAGCGGTTAGGCAGTACAGATGCTCTGTAGATTTACCTCCACTTGTTGGTATGTATGTACTGGATCCGCCAGTCCTCTGTAGTTGAAGGCAAAGTAGAAGTAAACACATGCGCCAGAGTCATAGGTCTGAGTCACTCTGCAAGACAGGAGAAAAGGGTTTTAACGTCATGATATACACAACAGAAAATAGGCTTGTTCACCTTGTGATTTGTTTTTAAATTCTTTTCCATCACTCGTCCCTCTGTAATTTATCTCCACGAGTTTAAAGAGGGAAATGTCGAAATTGTTGAACCAAAATCCATTTTGTAACAATTAATGCATTTTTTTATTTTTTTATCATTTGAATCAGAGGGCATGCAGACTGAGCTGAGAGGCGGGGCTTTCCCTCTGAACCCAATTCTCCCTCATGGTTTCTGAGAAGCGGAGGAGAGGTGAAATGGATCTGCCACCTTGAATAACGCCCCATTATCAGGATATTAAAATAGCCATCAGTACACTCCGATTGGATTCTCTGAGCTGCATTTACATTGGTTCAGAACACAACGTGTTTCAACACTGGCTGTCCATGATTGGCTTAAAGATTGTTCCTTTCACATGAATATGCAACAAGAAGCTATAATAATTACAGTGACATTTTTTGCAGCGTTCAAAAGATGAAAACAATTCAGGGGCTATTTGGATGAGCTATTTGTTTCTTCTTCAAGAAGTGCAGGGCTAATGTAACAAAATTAATGTTCGATTTCCTTTTCATTAACAATCGATGGATATCATTCATCATAGTAGTCATGTGTATATTTACTATAGCTCTCTCTAACCAGGGTCAAAATGTCTGCATTGAACATGAAACTAGACCCTTATAATGCAACACTGTGCCTCAGGGATGTAAACAGTGTGTATAAGTGATTTCCCTGTTTCTTTTCTGTGTCTTTTTGTTCTAAGCCCTTGTCCCTTTTGTTGTGGGGAGAGCTGTTGTTCCGGTGACCTGGCCTATCACTCAGCGGGTGCGCTGGCTTCTAGAGGTTAAACGGACAAATCTATCTTGTTGACAGACTGCAGACGGGAAACGAATGGCTGAAGCATAATCAGGTTGGGCCCTAATTTGTCCCCAGTGAGCAAGAAGCAGGCAATGTGTGTGTTGCCAGGTCACACAGGAAGGTTACAGGATTCCTCTCCTGTCTGGTCACACACTACAGGCCCACTCATAGCAGAGAACACATCTTAGAGAACACATTTTATCAAACTACGTACAGTCCCAGCACGACCTACAGTCCCAGCACGACCTACAGTCCCAGCACGACCTACAGTCCCAGCACGACCTACAGTCCCAGCACGACCTACCACAGTCCGCACGACTATCAGTCCCAGCACGACCTAACAGTCCGCAGCACGACCTACAGTCCCCAGCACGACCTACAGTCCCAGCACGACCTACAGTCCAGCACGACCTACAGTCCCAGCACGCCCCTACAGTCCCAGAACGACCTACAGTCCCAGCACGACCTACAGTCCCAGCACGACCGAGCCAGTCCCAGCACGACCTAAACAGTCCCAGCACGACCTACAGTCCCAGCACGACCTACAGTCCCAGCACGACCTTAACAGTCCCAGCACGACCTACAGTCCCAGCACGACCCTACAGTCCAAGCACGACCTACAGTCCCCAGCACGACCTACAGTCCAGCACCTACAAGACCTAACAGTACTCCCAGCACGACCTACAGTCCAGCACGACCTACAGTCCAGTCACCCCAGTCCACACGACCTACAGTCCCGCCACGATCCCTACAGTCCCAGCACGACCTACAGTCCCAGCACGACCTACAGTCCCAGCACGACCTACAGTCCCAGCACGACCTACAGTCCCAGCACGACCTACAGTCGTTGAATCATCCAGCTGGAGACAGACATTACGTAGATGTTATGCAGAGGTTATTCAGACATTACGTAGAGGTTGTTTAAGATGACCTCCACAATGCCAGCAAGTGTGTTTTAGCAAGGAACAGAGACAGGTGCTAAACGTACCTGCATGAGGTCAACGGTTGAAACTGGACTCCTCTTTCTCTACACTCTCTGATAATTCTCTCTTTGACAT
>NW_019942686.1:95790-103379 GCF_002910315.2 Salvelinus sp. IW2-2015
ATCCTAAGAAAGACAACACAGGAAACATATCATGAAGATAATACAACACAGGAAACATATCATGAAGATAATATCCTGAAGAAAGACAACACAGGAAAACATATCATGAAGATAATACAACACAGGAAACATATCATGAAGATAATATCCTGAAGGAAAGACAACACAGGAAACATATCAGAAGATAATACAACACAGGAAACATATCATGAAGATAATATCCTGAAGAAAGACAAACACAGGAAAAACATATCATGAAGAAATTAACAACACAGAAACATATCATGAAGAATAATACAAACACAGGAAACATATCATGAGGATAATACCCTGAAGACAGACAACACAGAACATATCATGAAGATAATATCCTGAAGACAGACAACACAGGAAACATATCATGAAGATAAATCCTGAAGACAAGACAACACCAGGAAAACATATCATGAAGATATATCCTGAAGAAGACAACACCAGGAAACATATCATGAAGATAATACAACACAGGAAACACTATCATGGAAGAATCATGAAGACGTGATGAAAGCCATGTCTGCTTCATGACACCCTATTCCCTACAGAGTCCTACAGGCCCTGGTCAAAAGTAGGGCACTAAATAGGGAATAGGCTGCACAACACCATGATTTAACACAGTATAACAGGAGCCGCTGAGCTCTCGGAGTTTGAGAAAAGGTGACCTCTGGCCATGAACAGTGGAGTACATTGACAGACAGACAGAGAGTGGAGACTGCAGCAGTGCTAGGTAGACTGCATTATGCAGACTGCAGCAGTGCTAGGTAGCTGTAGCTGGGAGAGACTGGCTCACTCTCCTCTAGGCATGTGCAGCAGAGTGTGGAGAGATGGAGGAGGGGTAATGATCCCTGAACATTTGCTGGTCTGCACGCCTGATCCCTGGCTCCCCCCTCAGGCAGTCTACACAGTGGACTGCCCCCCCCCCCCCCCCTCCCCAGGCAGTCTACACAGTGAAACACTAGCATGCCTGTGTTGGTGTCTGAGTGTGGAAGAGAGGGGGGGGGCGTCCTCATGTGTGGGAAGAACTGTGGTTTTCTAACGGAAAGGGTTTTACACCAAATTAACAGGCTGACCCAATAATGTTGGCGATTCCTGTTCCATGTTCCTACTGGCTGTCTCACTCTATCCTCTCTTCCTCCAGCAGTGTCAGACAGTCTTCCTTCCACACACACACACACACACAACACACACAACACACACACACACACACACACACACACACACACACACACACACACACACACACACACACACACACACACACACCACACCACACACACACACACACACACCACAACCAGTTAATGGAGAGAGAAGGCAGGTGAGTGAGTGAGTGAGTGAGAAGAGAGCTGAGCTCTTCAAAATGACTGTGTGAGAAGAGTGTCACACCATCAGAGATACTTGTTAATTTAACAAAAGGTTCAACCTCACCTGTCCCAAGGCACCGATGTCTCAAAGGATTCTGCGACCACACAGTAGTCCATCCCCAAGTCCTGTTGATAAAATTTGGATTTTAAAAAAAAAGGGGGACAATTTGTAAAAAATAAAAGTAACTAAATGGTGTTTCAGAATAAAAAAAACATTTTTTTAAACTGCGGATTTTCACTGAGGCAATTACTCGTGCCATGATAGCGAGGATGACAACATGACATCCCTGACTAAACGGGAGAGGTCAATTCTCAGAGGTCACATTCTGCAGCCTTTGTTTTTTTAACCTTTTATTTAAACTAGGCAAGTCAGTTAAGAACAAAGTCTTATTACAATGATGGCCTAACCCGGCCAAACCCGGACGACGCTGTGGCCAATTGTGCGCCGCCCTATTGGACTCCCAATCACGGCCGGATGTGAGTATAGTGTACGTTTCCTTCTATCTCTGGACACTGGAGAAAGAGGGGAGAACACGTGGAAACAGAGTGGGAGAAGGAGGAGAGGGAGACCACGTGGACAGAAGTGGGAGAAGAGAGAGGGGAGAAGGAGGAGGGGAGACCACATGGGAACAGAGGGGGAGAAGGAGGAGAGGGAGACCACGTGGAACAGAAGGGAGGGAAGGAGAGAGGGGAGAAGGAGGAGAGGGGAGACCACATGGGAACAGAGTGGAGAAAGGAAGGAGGAGAGAGACCACGTGGAACAGAGTGGAGAAGGAGGAGAGGGGAGACCACGTGGGAAACAGAGGGGGAGAAGGAGGAGAGGGAGGAGACCAGAGTGGGAGAAGGAGGAGAGGGGAGACCACATGGGAACAGAGGGGGGAGAAGAGGAGAGGGAAGACCACGTGGGAACAGAGGGAGAAAGAGGAGAGGGGAGAAGGAGGAAGAGGAGAACCACGTGGGAACAGAAAGTGGGAGAAGGAGAGAGGGGAGAAGGAGGAGAGGGAGACACGTGGGGAGACAGAGAGGGGAAGGAGGAGAGGGGAGAACCACGTGGGAACAGAGGGGGAGAAGGAGGAGAGGGGAGACCACGTGGGAACAGAGGGGAGAAGGAGGAGAGGGGAGACCACGTGGGAACAGAGGGGAGAAGAGGAGAGGGAGACCAGAGTGGGAGAAGGAGGAGAGGAGACCACATGGGAACAGAGGGGAGAAGGAGGAGAGGGGAGACCACGTGGAACAGAGTGGGAAAGGAGGAGAGGGAGAAGGAGGAGAGGGAGACCACTGGGAACAGAGTGGGAGAAGGAGGAGAGGGAGAAGGAGGAGACCACATGGGAACAGAGGGGGAGAAGGAGGAGAGGGGAGACCACGTGGGAACAGAGAGGGGAAGGAGGAGAGGGAGACCATGTGGGAACAGAGGAGAGGGAGACCACGTGGGAACAGAGGGGGGAAGGAGGAGAGGGGAGACCACGTGGGAACAGAGGAGAGGGGAGACCACGTGGGAACAGAGGAGAGGGGAGACCACGTGAGGAAAACAGAGGATGAGGAGACCACGAGTCGGGAACAGATGGGGAGAAACGGGGAAACTGAGTGGAAAAGAGGAGGGAGCAGCGAGCGAATGTGGGACACTATGCGTGAGCAGAGGGAGAAAGGAGCAGGAGACCACGCTGGCGAACAGAGGGGAGAAGGAGGCATGAGAGTGAACGTGGAACTAGCAGGAGGGTGGACCAAAGCGGAGAGGAGTACTACAAGATGGTTCGTCTAGGATTGGAGACCATGCACCATGGATAACATGAACAGTCTCTATTTCAATGGCTATTCGAGAGGCGGAGAGAGGAGGGACGAGCCACCACGTGGCGAACAATTGAGGGCTGTAACAAGAGTACAGCGGAGTCAGGAAGATGACCACGTTGAACAAGGAGGAGAAGGAGAGAGGGGAGAAGGATGAGAGGCGAGAACACTGGTGGAGAAGGAGGAGATTACACCGTTAGAACAGAGCCCTGGGAAGCAAGGGAGGAGAGCGGAGAGAACAGAGGGGCAGAACCGAGAACACACGGGTTGAGAAGGAGACGACGAGGGAGAACACCTGAGAAGAATGAAGGAGAGGCGGAGACCACTGTGGGGAGAAGGACGGAAGGGACGATGAACAGTGGGGAGAATGGCAGCGCAGAGCGAATATGATATTGAGCCGTTAACCGCTCTATTCAGTTCTAGGGTGCAGCCTTGAGAACACTAAACGAAGTCGGCCAGTATACAAGGAGAAGAGAGTGAAGGAGACTGATGGAAGGGAACCACCTCTGCGGAAACAAGAGCGGTTGAGCCCACCTGAGAAGTGAACCCATGAGGAGAAACCCACGTGGTACATCTACTTAGTACGGGTAGTGATGAAGGTATGAAGGATGGAGAACCAACGACTTGAAGACAGGGTTTCTAGCCATATTTCATCGGTGGAGAGAGAAGGAGGAGAAGGGGGAACACGTCTCAGGGAACAGAGCTGGGAGAGCGAGGAGCAGTGGAGAACAAGATGGAGTGAGAGTTAGGCAACACCACTATGGAGGAAGAAGAGACGATGGGGACTGATCACTACAGTCCAAAGGAGGAGAGGGAGAACGAAGGGGAGAGGGGGTCCAGACGCGGAGAACACGTGGTGGGAGAAGGAGGAGCAGGGCGCTGTAACAGGTGTGAGAACGAGGCAGGAGGGCGAGGACCACAGTAGCCCGAAACAGAGGCCGAGGGATATGGCCAGAGGAAGGAGGAGAGGGGAGACCACGTGGGAACAGAGGAGACCACGTGGGAACAGAGGGGGAGAAGGAGGAGAGACCACGTGGGAACAGAGGGGGAGAAGGAGGAGAGGGGAGACCACGTGGGAACAGAGTGGGAGAAGGAGGAGAGGGGAGATTGATTTACATTTACATAAGCATTTCACTACACTCGCAATAACATCTGCTAACCATGTGTATGTGTCCAATACAATTTGATTTGAGAAGAGGGGAAGAACAGAGGGGGAGATGTGACCCACCCGGAGGTAAGCGATGACAAAGGTCAGTATGTAGCCTCTCTGCCCATTGTCCTCTCCAGCTGCCAGGCCCCTGGAAACAGATAACAGGGTCCATATTTAAAAACAGATTCCTCTCTGGCCCGGTCAACTCCCTCTGACCACAGATGCCGGTGGTGCCCGTCACTTCCCCAATGCACAGGTCAATGATTGGATCTCCGTGCATCCCTGCAAGTCACCCACACATCCATCACCCGCCGCGGGTAATCAAATGTTAATCTAATACTAAAAATCAGGAAGTGCTCATTAGGAAAACACTGTATTGATTTAGCTGTTCTTGTTCTTTTTCCCATGTTTCCTAAAAACAAACAGACCCAGCCAATCTATCACAGGCGCTCGACAGGCGATGGTTGACTTGAAATAATGGAGAAAAAATATATAATAAAATGCACCGCCTGGTAGGTGAGGCCTTTTCAATGATTAAACTCATGAATTGTTTAGGGATATTGCCCGAGGGCACTAAGCCTGTGACCTTGAGGAATGGACTGGAAGCTGTGCACTGGGCCAGGAACTTACACAATCCATAGGGTCACCAACAATATAATGGAATTTGTCATTAGGTGGTGTTTTAATGAAAGGTTTGTTTATGATGACTAGGTCCTCTCCAAATACTACTCCTGCACAATCCCCCCTTCCTGATGCGTGTAAACATTGGACTATAAACTGTGCCTTCCTGTATTATAGTGATGCTAAAAATGTTTATTCTATTCTACTGAGCCATTTACTTTATGTTCTTATATTTGATTATTGTTGTTGTTGCATTGTCGAGAAGGAACCTGCAAGTAAATATTTCTTTGTACGGTATACACCACGCGTATCCTGTCGGGACGGTGTACACCACGCGTGTCCTGTCGGGACGGTGTACACCACGCGTGTCCTGTCGGGACGGTGTGCACCACGCGTGTCCTGTCGGGACGGTGTACAGTGTGCACCACGCGTATCCTCGGACGGTGTGCACCACGCGTATCCTGTCGGACATGTGACACCACGGCGATATACCTGTCGGACAGTGTCACCACGCGTATCCTGTCGGACAGTGGCACCACGCGTATCCTGTCACGGACCCACCAGTGTAGCACACGCTATCCTTCGGGGTGTACACCACGCGTATCCTGTCGGACGGTGTACACCACGCGATTCCTGTCAGGACATGCATCACCACGCGTATCCTGTCGGACATGTGCACCACGCGTATCCTGTCGGAGACATGTGTGCACCACGCGTATCCTGTCGGGAACCACGTGTTGCACCACGCGTATCCTGTCGGGAACAGTGTGCACCACGCATATCCGTCGGACAGTGTAGCTCACCACGCTAAATCCTGTCGGGACAAGGTGTGACCACGCGTATCCTGTCGGGAACATTGCCACCACCGTATCCTGTCGGGACAGTTGCACCACGCGTATCCTGTCGGACAGTGTGCACCACGCTGCCATCTGTCGAAACAGTGTACACCACGCGTTATCCGTCGGGACAGTGCACCACGCGTATCCGTCGGCGACGGTTTGCACCACGCGTATCCTGTCGACTGTTGCACACGCGATCCGACGGAGTCGTGCACCGACGTACCTGTGCACCAGCCCGTATCCTGTCGGACAGTGTACAACCACGCTATCCTGTCGGACATGTGCACCACGCGTATCCTGTCGGACTGTGCACCACGCGTATCCTGTCGACAGGGACACCACGCGTATCCTTCGGACAGGCTGTACACTACCGCACAGTGTGACACCACGCGTATCCTGTCGACAGTGTGCACCACGACGTATCCTTCGGGACAGTGTGCACCACGCGTATACCTGTCGGTGAAACAGTGTGCACCACGCGTATTCCTGTCGGACAGTGTGCACCACGCTATATCCTGTCGGACAGTGTGCAACACAGCGTATCCTGTCGGGACAGTGTCACACACCGCGTATCCTGTCGGACAGTGTACACCACGCGTATCCTGTCGGGACAGTGTGCACCACGGCGTATCCTGTCGAACGTGTGCACCACGCGTATCCTGTCGGACAGTGTGCACCACGCGTATCCTGTCGGACGGTGGCACCACGCGATCCTGTCGGACTGTGCAACCACGCGTATCCTGTCGGGACTGTTGCACCACGCGTATCCTGTCGGACGGTGTGCACCACGCGTATCCTGTCGGACGGTGTGCACCACGCGTATCCTGTCGGACGTGTGCACCACGCTATCCTGTCGGACGTGTGCACCACGCGTGTCCTGTCGGACGGTGGCACCACGCGTATCCTGTCGGACGGTGTGCACCACGCGTATCCTGTCGGACTGTGCACCACGCGTATCCTGTCGGGACGTGTCCACCACGCGATATCCTGTCGGACAGTGTGCACCACGCGTATCCTGTCGGACGTTGCACCACGCGTATCCTGTCGGGACGGTGTACACCACGCGTGTCCTTCGGACGTGTGCACACGCGTTTCCTGTCGGACGGTGTACACCACGCGTGTCCTGTCGGACGGTGTACACCACGCGTACATACGTCTAATAAAACTTGAAACTAGGATGTGGTCCAGGAAGAGGAGAGTGAGTTGCTACAGTATGATCTGTTCTTCTGTAATGTGTGAACTGTGTGGCTCCTGGCGGGTTGGGGCCCAGCCCAGCAGCCCTCAGAGAACCTCAGACAGGGGCTTCGCAGCACAGCTTCACTACCAAGTCACTAACACGGACTCTTTTGGGACAACACACACACACGTGTATATATTAATTAGTTTTGCCTTTCAGTTGTCTACAGGGTTGTTACCAGTCTCCGGGTGGCGCAGTGGTCTAGGCACTCATCGCATGCTAGCTGCGCCACCAGAGTCTCTGGTTCGCGCCCAGGCTGGGCTGGGTCGCCCCAGGCTCTGTCGCAGCCGGCCGCAACCGGGAGACCCGTTGGCGACGCACAATTGGCATAGCGTCGTCCGGGTTAAGGAGGGTTTGGCCGGTAGGGATATCCTTGTCTCAGTATGTAAAAATGAATAAAATGATTGCACTCTACTGTAAGTCGCTCTGGATAAGAGCGTCTGCTAAATGACTAAAATGTTTTTTTTTTAAATGTAAAAATGTTTACAAAGAAAAAGTTTCCTGAATTCCACAAGAAAGAATGAACATGTAGGGGAAGTCAAAGACCCAGGTTTGTT
>NW_019942686.1:106451-180103 GCF_002910315.2 Salvelinus sp. IW2-2015
GTGCACCCGCGTATCCTGCGTGGACAGTGTGCACCAACGCGTATCCTGTCGGGACAGTGTGCACCACGCGTATCCTGTCGGGACAGTGTTACACCACGCGTATCCTGTCGGACAGTGTGCACCACGCGTATCCTGTCGGGACCGTGTGCACCACGCGTATCCTGTCGGGACAGTGTGCACCACGCGTATCCTGTCGGACGGTGTGCACCACGCGTATCCTGTCGGACGGTGTGCACCACGCGTATCCTGTCGGACGGTGTGCACCACGCGTATCCTGTCGGGACGGTGTGCACCACGCGTATCCTGTCGGGACGGTGTGCACCACGCGTATCCTGTCGGACGGTGTGCACCACGGCATCCTGTCGGACGGTGTGCACCACGCGTATCCTGTCGGGACGGTGTGCACCACGCGTGTCCTGTCGGACGGTGTGCACCACGCGTATCCTGTCGGACGGTGTGCACCACGCGTATCCTGTCGGACGGTGTGCACCACGCGTATCCTGTCGGGACGGTGTGCACCACGCGTATCCTGTCGGACAGTGTGCACCACGCGTATCCTGTCGGACAGTGTGCACCACGCGTATCCTGTCGGGACGGTGTACACCACGCTGTCCTGTCGGGACGGTGTGCACCACGCGTGTCCTGTCGGACGGTGTCACACGGCTGTCACGCTGTACACACGCGTGTCCTGTCGGACGGTGTACACCACGCGTACATACGTCTAATAAAACTTGAAACTAGGATGGTGTGTCCAGGGAAGGAGGGAGTGAGTTGCTACAGTATGATCTGGTTCTTCTGTAATGGTGTGGAACTGTGTGGCTCCTGGCGGGTTGGGGCCCAGCCCAGCAGCCCTCAGGAACCTCAGACAGGGGCTTCGCAGCACAGCTTCACTACCAAGTCACTAATCACGGACTCTTTTGGGACAACACACACACACGTGTGTATATTAATTAGTTTTGCCTTTCAGTTGTCTACAGGGTTGTTCCAGTCTCAGTCTCCCGGGTGGCGCAGTGGTCTAGGGCACTGCATCGCAGTGCTAGCTGCGCCACCAGAGTCTCTGGGTTCGCGCCCAGGCTGGGCTGGGTTCGCGCCCAGGCTCTGTCGCAGCCGGCCGCAACCGGGAGACCCGTGGGGCGACGCACAATTGGCATAGCGTCGTCCGGGTTAGGGAGGGTTTGGCCGGTAGGGATATCCTTGTCTCAGTATGTAAAAATGTAATAAAATGTATGCACTCTACTGTAAGTCGCTCTGGATAAGAGCGTCTGCTAAATGACTAAAATGTTTTTTTTTTAAATGTAAAAATGTTACGAAGGGCAAAGAGTTTCCTGAATTCCACAAGAGAATTGAACATGTAGGGGAAGTCAAAGAGGAACCCAGGTTTGTTGCTGTTGTAGCTGAAGTAGAAGACATATTGAATGGAGAATCCCTCTCCAGCTGACAGATCACCTATTTCCACCAACTTACCCAAATGTTGCTGCGATGTCGTAAACTTGTTTTTCATGCTGCAGGACCCTCTCGCGGTCCCCTTCAAACAGAAGGGTGGCAACCACCAACTGGTGGGGGTCGAAACCTTTCAACTGGGGTAAACAGGGAAATAACCATTTGTTTAACACTTTCCCCAAAAAATACAAATTACATAAAGAGAAAAAGGAGGAGTTAGGATTCATGCCAAAGCATTAAGAACGCGTTACCTTGGTGATGTAGAACTTCTTTAACCCTTCGACAAAATGTGTGAAAATGGACGACACTTGAGGTTTCAGGGCATGACCTGTGGAAATAGAAAAAGAGAGAGGGTCAAGTCCCTCAACTCAAAGCCAAGTGGACCTCTGTCTTTTGGACAATACGGTTAAAAAGAACCCACTGATGTCAGTTATTCACACATTTGGTCTCACTTAGCCCGCCCATCTCCTCCCCGTTCCCTCCAGGACTCCAACAGGGCAGCAGGCACATTTATTTGGGAACAAAGAAACGGAGGAAAATTAATGGTAACGTGAATAACTTGACGAGTAACCAGTAAGGAACAATAAATCAGCGGCTTTCCAATGGGGGCGCGGGCTTGACACTATATCAGTCTTCCTCAGCCACCGCACGTTTTGGTTTGTTTCTGATCGGACACAGAAAACGGACGTGGACAAGCAAAAATGAGGGTCTGGAGCTGATGGGATGGTTATCAATCACAACAGGATAGAGTCCTGAGTCTGAACACCTCATTCCTTCCCCTCGGTTTCAGTCTCTTCACTTCCTCATTGTTTCCATTCTAAATCTGATTGTGGATCTTTAGGTGTCCTGCAGCCATCACTCTTTAATGAAATACTCAGTGACCAGAAAGAGAGGGTGATTATACATACAGTGGGTACATTTTTCCCGCTCTCTTTAATGCGCATTTAATTGCCATTCTCATCTAACTAGCGTATTGAGATACGTGGCCCTGTATTTTATACTACTTGTCCCATTCTGAAATACAGCAGACCCCTTCACTCAGCAGACAGGGTGATTCAAAAAGGGAGGACAAGGCACTAATAAGCCCAAGAAGGTGTCCTATCATAGAGCCCTGACTGAGGTTAAGATATTAGTGAGAAACCGAATAGCTTCATCTTGCCTGCTTAAAGCTAAGAAGTGGGAATATAGGGAGTGTAATGAGATCCCAGGGGACTGAAGAACTTTACAAAGATGTCTGGCACCAACGCCGGATTCCTTCCACCAGACCTCAAGAAACAATATTGTAAAACTTCAATATAACCACTGCTTAAATTGTTCCCAGTCATTTTCCCACCAGGCTTCAATCCACAAGTCGTGCGTGCAACTAGCTACTCCACTGGTGAAATAACAATCAATTGAACTCAATGCAATGCAGCAGAGGGCGGAATAACGCAGCAGAGGGCTGAATAACGCAGCAGAGGGCAGAATAACGCAGCAGAGGGCTAATAACGCAGCAGAGGGCTAATAACGCAGCAGAGGGCAGAATAACGCAGCAGAGGGCGGAATATACGCAGCAGAGGGCTAATAACGCAGGCAGAGGGAGGAATAACGCAGCAGAGGGCAGAATAACGCGCAGAGCAGAGGGCAGAATAACGCAGCAGAGGGCTAATAACGCAGCAGAGGGCGGGAAAACGCAGCAGAGGGCAGAATAACGCAGCAGAGGGCTAATAACGCAGCAGAGGGCGGGAAAACGCAGCAGAGGGCAGCATAACGCAGCAGAGGGCGGAATAACGCAGCGAGGGAGGAATAACGCAGCAGAGGAGAATACGCAGCAGGGGCGGAATAACGCAGCAGAGGGCGGAATAACGCAGCAGAGGGCGGAATAACGCAGCAGAGGGAGAATAACGCAGCAAGGGGCAGGAATAACGCAGCAGAGGGCAGAATAACGCAGCAGAGGGCAGAATAACGCAGCAGAGGGCAGAATAACGGCAAGGCAGAGGGCAGAATAACGCAGCAGAGGGCGGAATAACGCAGCAGAGGGCGGAATAACGCAGCAGAGGGCGGAATAACGCAGCAGAGGGAGGAATAACGCAGCAGAGGGCGGAAAAACGCAGCAGAGGGCAGAATAACGCAGCAGAGGGCAGAATAACGCAGCAGAGGGCGGAAGAAAAAAAGCATTGTGAAGAAACGCTGCCAATGCAGTGGTCTTTCCTCAAATGGATTCCAGTTGGGTGAAGAGACGCACACAAAAAGCAGGCCAATTTAAAAAAAGAACGGCAGAGTCAAGGAATCAGAAATGAAAATAAGGTCAGCCCCAAGCACAGGCAGAGCCAGAGAGCAGTCAGAATATGGCTTCACTTCTGAGCTCCCGTCTTATACAAAGACACTTTCTGAAGGCCCTGTGTATTCACACCCCTTGACTTTTTCCACATTTTGTTGTGTTACAGCTTGAATTTAAAATTGAGATTTGTCGTCACTGGCCTACACACAATACCCCATAATGTCAAAGTGGAATTAAGTTTTCCAAAAGGTTTACAAATTAACTAAAAATTAAAAGCTGAAGAATCTTAAATCAATAAGTATTCAACTTAGTTATGGCAAGTCTTTTTATATATTTTTTTATTTAACGAGGCAAGTCAGTTAAGAACAAATTCTTATTTACAACGACGGCATACCACGGTAAAACCCTCCCCTAACCCGGACGATGCTGGGCCAAAGGGACTCACGGCCGGTTGCGATACCCGGGATCGAACCAGGGTATGTAGTGACGCCTCCAGCACTGAGATACAGTGCCTTAGACCACAGCGCCACTCGGGAGCCTCAAAAGTCTTCAGGAGTAACAACGTGCTTAACAAGTCACATAAGTTGCTTAGACTCACTGTGTGCAATAAGTGATTTTTGAATAACTACCTCATCTCTGTACCTCACACATACAATTATCTGAAAGGTCCCTCAGTCGAGCAGCGAATTTCTAACACAGATACAACCACAAAGACCAGGGAGGTTTTCCAATGCCTCGCAAAGAAGGGCACCTATTAGTAGATGGTTAAAAATAAAAAAAAGTAAACATTGAATTTCCCTTTGAGCACGGTGAAGTTATTAATTACACTTTGGCTGGTGTATCAATACACCCAGTCGCTACAAAGATACAGGTGTCCTTCCTAATTAAGTTGCCGGAGAAGAAGGAAACCACTCAGCGATTTCACCATGAGGCCATTGGTGACTTAAATAGTTAGTTTTCTCCCATCACAGTCATTAAACTCTAAGGACAACAATATTGTAGTTAGTGTACAATGCTAACCTAATTGACAGAGTGAAAGAAGTTAGCATGTACATGCATCCTACTTGCAATAAGGCACTAAAGTAAAACGTCAAAATATGTGGCAAAGAAATCAACTTTATGTCCTGAATACAAAGCGTTATGTTTGGGGCAAATCCAATACATCATTGAGTATCACTTCATATTTTTAAGCATGGTGGTGGCTGCAGTTTATGGGTATGCTTGTCATCAGCAAGGACTAGGGAGTTTTTCAGGATAAAAATAAAACGGAATTGAGCTAAGCACAGGCACAATCCTAGAGGAAAACCTGGTTCAGTCTGCTTTCCAACAGACACTGGGAGACAAATTCACCTTTCAGCASGACAATAACCTAAAACACAAGGCAAAATATACACTGGAATTGCTTAACAAGAGGACATTGAATGTTCCTGGGTGGCCTAGTTACAGTGGACTTAAATCCACTTGAATATCTATGGCAAGACTGGAAAATGGCTGTCTAGCAATAACCAATTTGACAAGAGGATGAACAATTAAAAYAAATATGTGCAAATATTGTACAATCAAGGTGTACAAAGCTCTTAGAGACTTACCCAGAAAGACTCACAGCTGTAATCACTGCCAAAGGTGATTCTAACATATATTGACTCAGGGGTGTGAATACATATGTAAATGAGATATTTCTGCATTTCATTTGCAAACATTTTTAAAACATGTTTAAACTTTGTCATTACGGGGTATTGTGTGTAGATGGGTGAGAAAAACAACAACAATTGAATCACTTTTGAATTCAGGCTGTAAACACAACAAAATGTGGAATAAGTCTCGGGGTATGAATACTTTCTGAAGGCATTGTATCAAACGGTTCCTTTACAGAGATCAAATGGCAGGGTTCAGAATGATGTTGACTTACCAAAATGAAACTGTTTGTTATCCATGAGCCGGATGGAAGCCGGTGGACACCTCTGGGAGAAAAATAAATACAAATAATTCAGGAGCATGTGTTACACATTGTAAACATTTCCCCATCCCACACACTGTTCTGGTGAAGTATTGATCTGCATTACCTTTCTTAACTGAGAGGAAAAACCTTTGAAATAACAGTTGCTACACAACCTCGAGACACGAGTAGATATTCCTGGTAGTGTGTGGATACGTCCATGACAAGCCAGGGCTCAAAATGGGCTCATTGCGTGTTAAGCTAAACCACAGTATTAACCAAGGATTGGAACTGCATAAACAATACGCATGCAGTCATCGATAATGGCTGCATCAGCACTACCCAATCAGAGCGGGAGAGGCTTCCTTATCCCTTCCCAGAATTGGGGCTCTGCCAATCACAACCCAACCACTTTGTTTGTACACTACAATATATCATTGATCTGCATAGTTTAGCTACTGTACATACTGTCARATAACCAAAAGATTAAATATCACAACTACAACTCACTTTTTAATGTGATTGGATAGACGTGAACTAAATGTTGTCAGTATTACAGGAGGTCTTCAATAGGAAAGACCATACCGTACAAACACAAGACGGAAATGTAATTGACCTGCTTGGCAACCTCTCGTAAGCAGGCCACGCCTGCCTCAAAGTTAGGGAAGACCACCGAGCCATACTTCTGGTACTCTGGGATTGGTCGGATCTTCATCGTTACCTCGGTAACCACACCAAGGGTTCCTAGGGGAAAACACATATTACAGAAACAAAAAGGTTCTCATACAAGAATGGTTTTAAAAACGATGGCCTGATATTGGATGTGTTTTATTGTGTTACTTAAAATGATGCTTTAACATTCCTAGCAGCCTTTAGGTTTGGGCTGGTGATGACCAGTGGTGTAGAGAAGGACAAGCGCATCTAAACCGTTGTCACACCTTTTTTATTTTGCGTGACATTTACCCATCTTTTGCGGAAAAATGCATTGAAAGTATAGAGAGCATTACTTAGCTCACTGAGAAAGGCGATCAGCGCTTACCCACCCGTTGTTTTAACCACTACCTCACAGGCAGTGCCCCGTTGTTTTAACCACTACCTCACTGGCGGTGACCCGTTGGTTTAACCACTACCTCACTGGCAGTGCCCCGTTGTTTTAACCACTACCTCACTGGCAGTGCCCCGTTGGTTTAACCACTACCTCACAGACAGTGCCCCGTTGTTTTAACCACTACCTCACTGGCAGTGCCCCGTTGTTTTAACCACTACCTCACTGGCAGTGCCCCGTTGTTTTAACCACTACCTCACTGCAGATGCCCCCGTTGTTTTAACCACTACCTCACTGGCAGTGCCCCGTCGGTTTAACCACTACCTCACTGGCAGTGCCCCATTGTTTTAACCACTACCTCACTGGCAGTGCCCCGTCGTGGTTTAACCACTACCTCACTGGCAGTGCCCCATTGTTTTAACCACTACCTCACTGGCAGTGGCCCCATTGGTTTAACCACTACCTCACTGCAGTGCCCCGTTGTTTTAACCACTACCTCACTGGCAGTGCCCCGTTGTTTAACCACTACCTCACTGGCAGTGCCCCATTGGTTTAACCACTACCTCACTGGCAGTGCCCCATTGTTTTAACCACTACCTCACTGGCAGTGCCCCGTTGGTTTAACCACTACCTCACTGGCAGTGCCCCGTTGGTTTAACCACTACCTCACTGGGCAGTGGCCCGTTGGTTTAACCACTACCTCACTGGCAGTGCCCCGTTGGTTTAACCACTACCTCACTGGCAGTGCCCCGTTGTTTTAACCACTACCTCACTGGCAGTGCCCCATTGGTTTAACCACTACCTCACTGGCAGTGCCCCGTTGGTTTAACCACTACCTCACTGGCAGTGCCCCGTCGTTTTAACCACAGTATATGTTAATTTTCTCCCGTTATCTGGTTTCATGCTGCTCACAGGAGACCAGTGAGATGTATCGCCTGGGGGTTTAAGGAAATAAAAAACAGGTGCATATCAAGGGAAGTCCCGGGACACCAAGTCCTCGTCACGTCACCCAGGGCTCCCAGCATGACCCGACCCCACAGAGTACCCATTGTGTCTGCCGCTTTATGGGTTATGTTCCCACCTTGGTTTAGTGACAGGTGGAATCCTCCCTACCAAGAGGAAGCTCTCCGTGTACAAAATGGCACCCTATTGCCTACTACGTAGTGCACTACTTTTAACTAAATTATTTCCATTAAAAAAACACAGATGTTTTCCTAAAGACTTAAGAGTGTTTATGAATGTTGACTTATGAGAAAATATCCACAACAATTACATATCGTCAGGTCAAGTGGAGCCATACACTGTCTTGAACTATTTTCGCTCTGAATTCACACAGTAATGATGTGACTCAATCATCATCACATACCCTGGGCCTCCTCTAAGGGGGCCTGTCACACCCACACTGTGGTGGAGGTAGAACAGAGAGACAGACATAGAGAGAGAGAGAGAGAGAGAGAGAGAGAGAGAGAGAGAGAGAGACCGATTTACTTCAAACTATTTGTGTCCCTGATTTGAAGGTCATTTAAAAAAAAATAAAAAATGATTGGACTCAATGAAATACATCTAGTTCGGCTTTCATTAGCAGATGTACGTTAAGTATACATTGTAATGAGTCCAGATGGAGAGCTCTGCCCGGCTCCCAGTGTATAGTCAGTAAACAGCTTGCAGTGCTTTGTTAGGCGCATGTATCCACAGCTGTTGAACACTGCAGTTCCCAGGAGTCCCTGCACTTCCTCAACCTGGCATATGGCAGTATTGTCACTGGGCTCTCACTAGGACAGGGTGGGACAGAAGAGGTGGGGGACAAGGACAGGCATGACACAGAGGCCCAAAACCAATACCCCCCCCCCCATAACTGCATCTCTTCTCCCACCCTGGATGAAGTTAGCCAGTCAGGTTATTACATTATACACACTGCACAGATAGGGTCAACTTACAATCTTGTTGAAGTCATGATCCCTGGGAGGAGTGTTGAGGTGAGTCTTACCTTCTGAGCCCAGGATGAAGTGGTGGATGTCTGGCCCAGTGGACATGCGTGGCCCCTGGCAGCTCTTCTCAATCACCCCTCGAGGGGTCACCGCCTTTAAGTGGATCACCTGGACATACCACAAACAAGATGGCAGCTCAAGTCACTTAGCTTGACTTTAAATCACAGCAGAGAGGAGTGATGAAATACCAGGTTAAAACAAGTGCTATTTCGGTTGCTGAGTTCCTATTCAAGGCTAAATTCTGTCAATCATTGGCAGAGCTTAAACAAAACAAGCAGGCTCCTTCGTCACAAGAAATCCAAATAGAATGGTTCCCATACATTAGCATGACGCAAGTGTGCTTTGATGGGCGCACCTACAACTTCACGTTACAACCTTTTGTCCATTTACAAATCACCCAGTAAGATCAGAGTTAGTCACAGAGAGGGAACATACCAGGTCCTCAATGTTACCATATACGTTCTTCTTCATGCCTGATGCTCTAGTAGCCACCCAGCCGCCCAGCGAACTGAACTCCATGGAGTCTGGCTCATGCCCCGTACAGTAGCCTTTCTCATTGAGCTGGGGAGAGGGAGAGTGACAAAGAAACACTCATCAGTATTCATAGGAGCAGAGTTTAGACCTACGTCGTGTAAATCAGGGTTTTCCCCAAACTCAGTCCTGGCATCCCCATGGGTGCACGTTTTGGTTTCTGCCCTAGCACTACACAGCTGATTCAAATAACCAACTCATCATCCTCATCAAGCTTTGATTATTTGAGTCAGCCATGTTGTGCTGAGGCAAAAACCAAAACGTGCACCCAACTCCTGGTGTAAACCACTAAAACAACAAGAATTTTAAATATGAAACCAAATCACAATCAAATTCCTCTTCCACCACTGGATTCAATTATGGGTTTGTTAAGGGGCTTTTATGTTCAAATTATGGGCTTTATGACACCATACATTTTTTTACAACATCCTAAAATTAACCACAAATTATAAGTGGAGGAGAAGAAAAAATGAAAGGGGGGAGTCAAAATATGAGTCGTTTCAGATGTGGCCTGGGCCCCTGGTCTCAGTGCTGGGCCCCTGGTCTCAGTGCTGGGCCCCTGGTCTCAGTGCTGGGCCCCAGCAGCAGGCAGGAATGGCCTACTCTAATGTCTCCCGTTTTCCAAGTGATGTGAGGAGTCAGGCCGTGCGTTCATGGCACTGCTCTCCCCGACAGGCAGCTTTTAATGCAGAGCCATCTGCTCCGTCAAAATGGCCCCTCTATATGCAAAGGTGAAGCCAGTTTGAGACGCAGAGCACGCATTCCTTCACGTCAAACACTGCCTCCTTCTCAATTTTTAGAAATTAGCTTGATGGTGCCATCTGCTCATTGCCCGAGCCTCAAGCTCTAACGTAGTTACCTCTTCTCCTACTCAGACCTGCCTAGCATAGGATCTCTGCACTCCCTGGAAACCATTAACCCAGGGTGGAGAGGCATGGCAGGCTACAGGTGAAAGATCCTGTAGAAGACAGCTTATACTTATACTTAACAACAATGAGCCCTTTCATGGGAGATCATTCAGCATGAAATGGTTTAGTATTTATGAGGGCAAGGCACTTACTAATCTCTCCAAATCCTGACCGATGATGCCAGCTTCAACGTGGGCGACTAAATTCTTCTCGTCGATCCACAATATGCGGTTCTGCAGATAAAAACAAAAAACAAAACTAATGAGATCATTACATTTCACTGCTTACGTCATTTAGACCACGGTTCCCCAACTGGTGGCCCGCCGGTGGTTTTATGGAGTTTTTATTGTTGTACATAAAATACTGGAAAAACACCTGGAGATCAGCTCCATGTGATTTTAATTTGAGAAATCTGTTCAAGTATTCCCACAAATAATAGAGAGACAGGGGATCATATACAAATGTTAGCAACGTTTGAAATTATTATGTTTTAGTCAAATATTATATCTGTTTCGGATTCTTGCGCTCAATTGCAGTCTACAAATTATTTGTATTTACAGTGGGGAGAACAAGTATTTGATACACTGCCGATTTTGCAGGTTTTCCTACTTACAAAGCATGTAGAGGTCTGTAATTTTTATCATAAGTAAAACACTTCAACTGGAGAGAGGAATCTAAAACAAAAATCCAGAAAATCACATTGTATGATTTTAAGTAATTCATTTGCATTTTATGCATGACATAAGTATTTGATCACCTACCAACCAGTAAGAATTCCGGCTCTACAGACCTGTTAGTTTTTCTTTAAGAAGCCCTCCTGTTCTCCACTCATTACCTGTATTAACTGCACCTGTTGAACTCGTTACCTGTATAAAAAGACACTGTCCACACACTCAATCAAACAGACTCCAATCTCTTCACAATGGCCAAGACCAGAGAGCTGTGTAAGGACATCAGGGATAAAATTGTAGACCTGCACAAGGCTGGGATGGGCTACAGGACAATAGGCAAGCAGCTTGGTGAGAAGGCAAACAACTGTTGGCGGCAATTATTAGAAAATAGAAGAAAATAGAAGAAGTTCAAGATGATGGTCAATCACCCTCGGTCTGGGGCTCCATGCAAGATTCTCACCTCGTGGGGCATCAAGGATCATGAGGAAGGTGAGGGATCAGCCCAGAACTACACGGCAGGACCTGGTCAATGACCTGAAGAGAGCTGGACCACGTCTCAAAGAAAACCATTAGTAAAACACTACGCCGTCATGGATTAAAATCCGCAGCGCACACAAGGTCCCCTGCTCAAGCAGGCGCATGTCCAGGCCCGTCTGAAGTTTGCCAATGACCATCTGGATGATCCAGAGGAGGAATGGGAGAAGGTCATGTGGTCTGATGATTCAAAAAATAGAGCTTTTTTGGTCTAAACTCCACTCGCCGTGTTTGGAGGAAGAAGAAGGATGAGTACAACCCAAGAACACCATCCCAACCGTGAAGCATGGAGGTGGAAACATCATTCTTTGGGGATGCTTTTCTGCAAAGGGGACAGGACGACTGCACCGTATTGAGGGGAGGATGGATGGGGCCATGTATTCGAGATCTTAGCCAACAACCTCCTTCCCTCAGTAAGAGCATTGATGATGGGTCGTGGCTGGGTCTCCCGCATGACAACGACCCGAACACACACAGCCAGGGCAACTAAGGAGTGGCTCGTAAGAAGTATCTCAAGGTCCTGGAGTGGCTAGCCAGTCTCCAGACCGAACCCAATAGAAAATCTTTGGAGGGAGCTGAAAGTCCGTATTGCCCAGCGACAGCCCCGAAACCTGAAGGATCTGGAGAAGGTCTGTATGGAGGAGTGGGCCAAAATCCCTGCTGCAGTGTGTGCAAACCTGGTCAAGAACTACAGGAAACGTATGATCTCTGTAATTGCAAACAAAGGATTCTGTACCAAATATTAAGTTCTGCTTTTCTGATGTATCAAATACTTATGTCATGCAATAAAATGCGAATTAATTACTTAAAAATCATACAATGTGATTTCGGGATTTTGTTTTAGATTCCGTCTCTCACAGTTGAAGTGTACCTATGATAAAAATTACAGACCTCTACATGCTTTGTAAGTAGAAAATCGGCAAATCGGCAGTGTATCAAATACTTGTTCTCCCCACTGTATGTTCCGGCTCCCCGACTATCCGCTCAAAGAAAAAAATTATCCCGCGGTTGAATCTAGTTGATGATCCTGGTTTAGACCACTATACAAATTGTGTACAATGCCTTATGAGTTTAGCCCTGATGAAAAGCACATCTGTGTCGATACATCCTATACAGGGTTAGAGGAGAGGATTTTAATGATTGCAGTAGTAGTGTGAAGCATATCCAGGCTGTTCTCTAAAACTGCCTTCACCAAGTGAATGACATCAAATACATTCCAGTTGTTAAGGTCTTAATCTCATGAACCCCCAAAAAGGTCAGTATGCAGCCTTTATTAATTCTAGACCCCCAAAAAGGTGAGTATGCAGCCTTTTATTAATTCTAGAACCCCCAAAAAAAAGGTCAGTATGCAGCCTTTTATTAATTCTAGAACCCCCAAAGGTGAGTATGCGCCTTTATTAATTCTAGAACCCCCAAAAGGTCAGTATGACAGCCTTTTATTAATTCTAGAACCCCAAAAGGTGAGAGTATGCAGCCTTTTATTAATTCTAGAACCCTCAAAAAGGTCAGTATGCAGCCTTTTATTAATTCTAGAACCCTCAAAAAAGGTATTACGAGCCTTTTATTAATTCTAGAACCCCAAAAAGGTCAGTACGCAGCCTTTTATTAATTCTAGAACCCCAAAAAGGTGAGTATGCAGCCTTTATTAATTCTAGAACCCCAAAAAGGTCAGTATGACGCCTTTTATTAATCTAGAACCCCAAAAAAGGTCTAATGCAGCCTTTATTAATATTCTAGAACCCCAAAAAAGGTCAGTATGCAGCCTTTTATTAATTCTAGAACCCCCAAAAAGTTCAGTATGCAGCCTTTATTAATTCTAGACCCCCAAAAAAGGTCAGTATGCAGCCTTTATTAATTCTAGAACCCCCAAAAAGGTCAGTATGCCAGCCTTTTATAATTCTAGAACCCCAAAAAAGGTCAGTATGCAGCCTTTTTATTAATTCTAGAACCCCCAAAAAGGTCAGTATGCAGCCTTTTATTAATTCTAGAACCCCCAAAAGGTCAGTATGCAGCCTTATTAATTCTAGAACCCCCAAAAAAGGTCAGTATGCAGCCTTTTATTAATTCTAGACACCCCAAAAGGTCAGTATGCAGCCTTTTATTAATTCTAGAACCCCCCAAAAGGTCAGTATGCAGCCTTTATTAATTCTAGAACCCCAAAAAGGTCAGTATGCAGCCTTTTATTAATTCTAGAACCCCAAAAAAGTCAGTATGCAGCCTTTTATAATCTAGAACCCCCAAAAGGTCAGTATGCAGCCTTTTATTAATTCTAGAACCCCAAAAAGGAGTGCAGCTTTTATTAATTCTAGAACCCCAAAAAGGTCAGTATGCAGCCTTTTATTAATTCTAGAACCCCCAAAAAGGTCAGTATGCAGCCTTTAAATGACACGACTGGAAAAAAAGCTCGATGCATGGTGACCACAATATCTATCAAGAGAAAGGTATTAACAACCAAGCTCGTGTTGTTTGTTGAAGATGTGACGACGGGGGGGGGGGGGGGGGGGGGTATTTAGTAGCACTTGTGAGATACGAACAGTGGCTGTTGTTACTAGAGGACTGGGCCGTGGGGAGGACACAGTGTTAGTCAGATTCCAAAAGGTTAACCTCTCCAGTCACCCCTGGCCCAGCTAGAGCCATCATCTCATTCTCCAGAGGTAATAAAGTGTCTGCTGCGGTCATACACAGTCCTTTCATGTGACTCCCTCAGAACCGCTATGCCCGTGACCCTTGACCCAGTGCACTGGTATTTACGCCACCTTTACGTCACCTCCTCAGTGACTGCTGGACTAGCAATGTCCAGACCGCCAATATATCACCTGGGTAGACAGCTGTCCAACAGCTCTATGATACAGTACTGATACTAAATGCTGTTTCCGACTGGGTTTCCTTCCCTCACAGTATTTTTCTCTGAGGAAAAAGTTGAGCAAATTTATGATTCTCCGAAAGTAAGATAAGAGAGTGAGACAGCTGGACGTCGAATAAGCTTTGATGTGGATATAGGAGCGTCCTCCGTGTGACCGACCTCTATCTTTCCTGTTGTGAGAGCGTCCTCGTGCTGACCGACTCTTATCTTTCTGTTGTGAGAGCGTCCTCCGTGCTGACCGACCCCCATCTCTCCTGTTGTGAGAGCGTCCTCCGTGCTGACCGACCCCCATCTTTCCTGTTGTGAGAGCGTCCTCCGTGCTGACCGACCCTCTATCTTCTCCTGTTGTGAGAGCGTCCTCCGTGCTGACCGATCTCTATCTCTTCTGTTGTGAGAGCGTCCTCCGTGCTGACCGACCCCCATCTCTCCTGTTGTGAGAGCGTCCTCCGTGCTGACCGACCCCCATCTTTCCTGTTGTGAGAGCGTCCTCCGTGCTGATGATCTCTATCTTCCTGTTGTGAGAGCGTCCTCCGTGCTGACCGACCCCCATCTCTCCTGTTGTGAGAGCGTCCTCCGTGCTGACCGACCGCCCATCTTTCCTGTTGTGAGAGCGTCCTCCGTGCTGACCGACCCCTTATCTTTCCTGTTGTGAGAGCGTCCTCCGCTCCCTGACCGAACCCTATCTTTCCTGTTGTGAGAGCGTCCTCCGTGCTGACCGACCTCCATCTCTCCTGTTGTGAGAGCGTCCTCCGTGCTGACCGACCCCATCTTCTGTTGTGAAGAGCGTCCTCCGTGCTACCGACCTCCATCTTTCCTGTTGTGAGAGCGTCCTCCGTGCCGCACCGAACCCCCACTCTCTCTGTTGTGAGAGCGTCCTCCGTGCTGACCGACCCCCATCTCTCCTGTTGTGAGAGCGTCCTCCGTGCTGACCAACCCCCATCTTTCCTGTTGTGAGAGCGTCCTCCGTGCTGACCGACCCCCATCTCTCCTGTTGTGAGAGCGTCCTCCGTGCTGACCGACCCCCATCTCTCCTGTTGTGAGAGCGTCCTCCGTGCTGCCCGACCCCTACCTTTCCTGTTGTGAGAGCGTCCTCCGTGCTGACCGACCACTATCTTTCCTGTTGTGAGAGCGTCAGACATTCACAGCAAAAAAAGCTCTAACGTCTCAAAATAAATTTCCTGTAATACTTGGCTTTCTATTGTCCATAAATAGAGTATATAGCCGGTTGATCTTGTGCAAGACATTATACGGTCTGTAAAACTAAGATGTATCATTAACATACAGATACAAGGTTTTACTCTAAATACAAAACCTTATGAACACCTGCTCTTTCCATGACAGACTGACCAGGTTGAAAGCTATGATTCCTTAATGACGTTACTTGTTCAATCCACTTCAAACAGTTTGGATGAAGGGGAGGAGACAGGTTAAAGGAAGATTAATAAGTCTTCAGACAATAGAGACATCCATTGAGAATGTGTGTCATTCAGAGGGTGAATGGACAAGACAAAACATTTAAGTGCCTTTGAACAGGGTATGGTAGAAAGTGCCAGGCGCACAAGTTTGTGTCAATCACTGCAACGCTGCTGGGCTTTTCCACACTCAACAGTTTCCCTGTGTGTTTCAAGAATGATCCACCACCCAAAGGACATCCAGCCAATTTGACACAACTGTGGGAAGCATTGGAGTCAACATGGGCCAGCATCCCTGTAGAACTCTTAACACATTGTATAGTCCATGCCCTGACAAATTGAGGCTGTTCTGGTTAGCAAAAAGGGTACACAGTGTATATTTGGTCCTATAAAAACAGTAAAAGTTGTGTTGAGACAAAGTGCTTTGTGGAGCAGATCCTTGTATGGTATACAAGCATTGTTTACAGATCTACGACGTGTGACTCTCAGAGTGGATCTAACGTGTACTGTCTTCCAAGTCAGTTCATTCCCCACCATCTGGGAAGTATCCAGAGAGACGATGCAGCGCGTTTCCTCCGGGGGGCACTCTAGAGCACTGGTCACACTGGTCCCTCCTGGATGGGGGACAGGAGAGTAGAGAGGTGAGGACTTCTCCCTGACCACATCACCAGGGGAAAGCGCTGGGCCCTAGCAGCAGGCTATAACCAGCACTTTCCCTGGCCAGGCCACATGGTCAAAACAGGGCATACCATTCTAATCTAAAATATATTTTAAAGTTTGGAAAACATAAATAAAAACATAATAATATATTTCACTATTGGGTTTGCAACAGTAAAATACTCACCGCCGTACGGTATCAAACAAACATTGTGCTTGCATGCCAGCTCCACAATTTTCACCACATCGTTGTGGCAGTCTGCGGAGGCAAAAGAAACATAACAATATCTTGGATGGCTATTTTATCCCGTGTCATTATATAACACACAGCTATATGTTAGTGTTACATCGATAACAAGAGTAGCAATGGCACCGAGTCTGCTCAATCAAATTCCAGCCATCAGTCAACACAAATTTGCATGATAAAAAGGTGCCAGCCATAACTGCGGCGAACCAATCTGCCATGATTCATGACTATACTGTGCTGGGCCTGGTGTATTGGGTGTCCAACGCCCTCCCCCTGACGCTTCTTATTAAGCCACCTCTCATACATATCAATATCCCTACGCCTCGGCAGAGATTAACCCTTAAAAAAAAAAAAAAAAACAACACCTGAGCCAGGATGAAGAGAAGCAATGCATTGTGGGAGAGAGGGGGGTGGAAACGTTGGTCGTTCAAAACAGTAGTGATGTAAAAACTCACTTGGCCACACCACCATGTCTGGAACACGCTCAAATGTCTTCCCTTCTCTGAGAGCAAAGATTTCATGTAAGCAATGACCTGTTAACACAAGAGAAAAATTTTAAATATACTACGACAAAAGCAATTATGATTGTATGATCAGTATAATTAGTGTGATGTTCATAATACTGCTGTGTTCCTATGTACCGCATGTGTAAGATTAAAGATGGCATCACACACTGTATGAGACCCAGTCCCCTGGAGGACCGGAGCATTCCCAGCCATGCCTCACCGTGGGCACGGAACACCCTGTCCTCCGCCTCATTGGAGAATGGGATGCCTGTGGCCTTCAGGTTCTCTACGAATGCCTCGTTCAGTCTGGGCGGCGGCACAGCGCTGACATTCAGGACGGGCTGAGGACAAAGACATGGGAGGAGGAGGAGCCATCAACGGGTCGCTGCCATCATTGGAATTCACACCAACAGGAGACATYAGGGTTTGAAAACCAATGACACTTACTGTCGCAGGGCTTTTATGCTTCACACTGGCACCAAAGGTATTTTCAAACCAGTCTTGCAAACTGGGCAGGGTCATCCCGCTTAGCCTATACCTGCAATGAACCAAAAACACACAGGATTAAAAGAAAGCTTTACCCAAATCATAAACACATTCCGTCTGACCTAGGTGTTATGCTGGGAACTGCTGAAATACATACTGTCTGTTATGGGTATGGAGTCAGTGTGTGGTTGTTTGAGCTTAGAGGTTATTAGGTGAGCCCAGTGACCGCGCTGTCCCCGTGGCGCCAGCCCAGGCCAGACGCTGTATAATTGCACCGCTGGCACAGTAGAGGCCAACACATCAGGGAACTGTAGTCTGTCTTTGTCCAGCAGACAATTAAAACACACTCCTTAATGAAAAGAGGAGAAATCTCATTCACTTTAATTTCTTCCATCTCTCAAACCACGCAGAGAAAGCACAGAACAGGAAATGTCATTGATACAACTTCTAGTAAAGACTAACAGAGGAGCCATCTGCTACTCAGCATCCTGTAAAAATCACATCGCTTAGCTTTAAGTCTGACAGGCTTTCTGTTCTGAAACCATATGTCACCATCTCTGCCTCTATCATACAGGACAAAGATAAAAAGGTGTAGAACAGAAGATGTTGTGCCAAAGAAAACAGAGATCCATTCTGCAGCCAGTGTGGATTGAAGTCATACTCAGTTATCAGAGAGAGTGGAGAGACAATAGGTTAGGTGTGTGGCTCAGTTGGTAGAGCATGGCGCTTGCAACGCCAGGGTTGTGGGTTCATTCCCCACGGGGGGACCAGGATGAATATGTATGAACTTTCCAATTTGTAAGTCGCTCTGGATAAGAGCGTCTGCTAAATGACTTAAATGTAAATGTAAATGTTAGGCTTCTTTAAAAAACACACAGAGATTCAAACTAATCACTTCCTACATCAGCACTCAACATATTTCCAACAATTGTTCCCATGACAACTGTTAGCATAAACAAAACAAAAGCACCAACCCCTAGAAGAAACATTCCATGAAAGGTAATAAGGGGAGTTTGAAACTCATTGACCTGATGTCTGGGACTAAATCAAAACAAGATAAGCAGAGTACAGATACCAGCCACTAGATGGCACTAGTACCCCACTCTGAATGAGGCTGGAGTGGGAGTGGGAGGTTTTCAAATCAAAGTTTATTGATCATGTACACCAGGGTTTTCCTGGCCCTTTTTTTATTGGCCTAGCACTACACAGCTGATTCAAATAATCAAAGCTTGATGATGAGTTGGTTATTTAAGTCAGCTGTGTTATGCTAGGGCAAAAACACACACAAATGCACCCATGGGGGGCACCAGGACCGCGTCTGTGGAAACCCTGGCATTCACACTGTTAAGCAGATGTTATAGCGGGTGCAGTGAAACGCTTATGTTACTAGCTCCTAACACTGCAGTAAAATGTCAAACGAGTACACAAATAATCAACTATTTAAATACATAAAAATCCAGAAATGTCGGAACCAGTTTTAGGCAGTAGACTGTGCAAAGGAGTGAACAACTAAGATTGAGAATTCTCATTCAACACATGTTTTTCCCCCCACCTTTATTTAACCAGATAGGCAAGTTCAGAACAAGTTCTCATTTACAACTGTGACCTGGCCCAAATAAAGCAAAGCAGTTCGACACATACAACACAGAGTTACACATGGAGTAAAACAAACATACAGTCAATAATACAGTAAAAAAATAAGTCTATATACAATGTGAGCAAATGAGGTGAGATAAGGGAGGTAAAGGCAATAAATAGGCCATGGTGGCGAAGTAAATACAATATAGCAATTAAAACACTGGAATGGTAGATTTGACAGTAGATGAGTGTACAAAGTAGAAATGTGAATAGATTATTTAGCCTACAGATCGTCTGAGACAATCAAGATTTTCGTCGTGAGAATAAAAGTTGAAAATGTTGAGACAGTATTCTGTACCTTTTCCCTGTAAACTCTGCTTGACCCTTCTTGTTAAAGAGGAATTTGGAGTCACTGTACCCCCAACCATTCCACTTCATAATCTCCTGCCTGGGAGAGAACAAGAAACAGTTGGTCAAGTTAATGAATGTTACAGTAGTAGAAGCTAATAGTGTAATAACACTGTCAGAGACGACAAGTCAAATCTCAAGGGACCAAGACAATACAAGGAAGCACTTATAAAAGACCATGGACCCTCATACTTGACATCCTGTTGCACACAGTAGGCTAGTATTTGGATTAGTGGTCTATTTGCAATGGGGGGGATGTGTTGCAGTTCCCTTGTTTTGCTATCAGTTATTCAAAAATGGGCTTTCCACGTCATGGCTCGCCGTTATTTACAAATGGGCTTTCCACGTCATGGCTCCGTTATTCAAAATGGGCTTTCCATGTCATGGCTCGCCGTTATTCAAAATGGGCTTTCCACGTCATGGCTCTCCGTTATTCAAATGGGCTCCCAGTCATGGCTCTCCGTTATTCAAAATGGGCTTTCCACGTCATGGCTCGCCGTATTAAAAATGGGCTTTCCACGTCATGGTCTGCCGTTATTCAAAAATGGGCTTTCCACGTCATGGCTCTCTGTTATTCAAAATGGCTTTCCATGTCATGGCACTCCGTTATTCAATGGGCTTTCCGCGTCATGGTTCTTCCTTAGTGTATTGCAAGTATGGGAGGCTCCAGTCACACCTAGGCCTGGTCTCAGAGGTGGTCGTTCCCTGTGGACTACACACAGCCAACTACAAAAGCCTGTAGGCACAGTAACAAATGGGGAAGAAAACCTGTTACTTCAAACAGCAGTCATCAGACAGAGAGTGGCTTAGATCTCATTCCAAGTAGGAGCAGCATGATGAATGACCATAGATGAGCATTAGGAGAAAAGGGTGTGGACAACGAAGGTAGGGTATATCCTCCTAAAAACAGTGTTAAATAAATACCATTGGGCGGCTTACATGAAGGAATCCAGAAAAAAAATTATGATAAAAATAAGTTAAAATGGGAAATTAATTGATGAAATGGAAAGTAAAATGCAGGAAATAAGAGGGTTGATTGCAGAGCGGTATTCCTCCTTTATTGTGTAAATCTATATCAGGTTAGAGGATTCAAGAAACAAGTTTGAACACTGAACTGAAAATGTCAGGCAGAATTTAGTATCTCAATATATCTACTGAATAATAAAAAAGCTGACAGTTTAGTAATGTGTTTTTCGTCTGTGTTAAATACTACGCTTCATCCCAAGGGAATGCTATTCAGATGTTCCTCGCCAGAGGAAATGGACGCACTACGGCAGCCGGCGGCAGGAAATAGGTCACTTACGGCAGCCGGCCAGAGGAAATAGGCCACTACGGCAGCCGGCGGAGAAATAGGCACTACGGCAGCCGCAAGAGAATAGGTCACTACGGCAGCCGCCGAGGAAATAGGCACTACGGCAGCCGGCCAGAGGAAATAGGCACTACGGCAGCCGGCCAGAGGAAATAGGTCACTACGGCAGCCGGCCAGAGGAAATTGCCACTACGGCAGCCGGCCAGAGGAAAAGGTCACTACGGCAGCGGCAGAGGAAATAGGCCACTACGGCAGCCGGCCAGAGGAATAGGTCACTACGGCAGCGGCGGAGGAAATAGGCCACTACGGCAGCCGGCCAGAGGAAATAGGCCACTACGGCAGCGGCAGAGAAATAGGTCACTACGGCAGCCGGCCGGAGAATAGGTCACTACGGCAGCCGGCCGAGGAAATAGGCCACTACGGCAGCCGGCCAGAGGAAATAGGCCACTACGGCAGCGGCCAGAGGAAATAGGTCACTACGGCAGCCGGCCAGAGGAATTACCACTACGGCAGCCGGCCAAGAGAAATAGGCACTACGGCAGCCGGCCAGAGGAAATAGGCCACTACGGCAGCCGCCAGAGGAAATAGGCACTACGGCAGCCGGCAGAGGAAATAGGCCTACGGCAGCCGGCCAGAGAAAATAGGCCACTACGGCAGCCGGCCAGAGGAAATAGTCACTACGGCAGCCGGCCAGAGGAAATAGGCCACTACGGCAGCCGGCCAGAGGAAATAGGTCACTACGGCAGCCGGCCAGAGGAAATAGGTCACTACCCCTAGAAGGGATCCATACCTTAAGTTGGTACACATGGTTGAGTAAAACCCATGAGGAATGCCTGCCAAACAGGCAGCCAGTGTAATTTATGAGGAGCCTGGGAAATGACAGAGAGAGAGAGAGACATACTCTCAATGCCAGTCTATCACAGCCTGGCATCTCAACGGACCATAACACAACTCTGTGATGTCCTGTAACAACCTCAACAAGCAGAAGAATACAACTGCCCAGAGATGAATGAATTTATTGTTTAATTAAATGGAAGCAACGGCCGTCTGGCCTCAAAGAGCTGGGSGAATCTTTTGAAGCTACTGTAATAAATATTACACTGCATGACGATGACCAGACCATTAGGCTAGTAATTAGCTGCTAGAMCAGCGCCTTATTCAAAAGGTAGCCTTGTTTTGTGGCTACAATCAAGTTTTTACAACAGAATGAGTCAATAGGCCAGAGGTTAGACTGTTGATTTTACAAACTCTGAATTGTATTTTTTTTTAAATATATATATATATTTTTAAGAAGAACGTTTGTCTGTTAAGAGGACTGACCTTAAAATGCCATTTGAAACAAGGTCAAATCCAGACTGACATTCCAGCAAGACCAAGACCAGTTAGCTTCATAGCAGGCAACATTCCTACTCTCCAGTGATAAGCGCAATTCTAGAAAATGTGAGRAATGAGGGTAAATTCATGACGGTAACATTTATGCATACAGATAACAATACAAGTTGTACACAACATTCTTTTTACATTTGGAAATGGTGGTGGGCTCACACTGGAGAATTAGGCATAGACTATTTTATAATTTATTGTCATAATTAAAACATTTTTGGCCACTCGTCAGCACAAAATGACCATARGTTTGGCAATAGAGAGAGACCAACAAACCTGCAAAAATCTGCCTTCCAGGTTAAACCAAACTCATCACGCAAGAAAGGTAGCATTGGGGGCAATTCCACAGTAACAGAGTGACGCTGAGACTCCGATTTTTCACTTTAAAAAAGAAGAAGAAAAAAGTGCAATATGCAGAAATCACTCAGCCATTTCCTTGTTGCTAAAATTGGAATAGTTCACCTAATTTCAGTCTGTGACAAAACAAGCAATGTATAGTGTAGAGAATCACTGTACCWGCTAAACCACTGTGAAACATCTTTTCAATAACCAAAAACATTGTATTTTCAACTGTTGTACAAAACCGAAAGACAAAAACTAAAATTATAGAATGGGAAGTAGCGCACATACAATCGATCAAAAATGTCTTTACATTTMAGTCATMTAGCTGATTTATCCAGAGGGACTTACACTAGTGAGTGCATACATTTTCATATTTGTTTGTACTGGTCCCTCYTGGGAATCAAACSCACKACCRTGGRTTTGCAAGTGCCARGCTCTACCAACTGAGCCACACGGGGACTTGCTTTCAATCTATAACTTACATTTCAATTTTAATGTAATCCTTGTGCATACAGTTGTATGGTTTGTTTAACTTTGCYATCATTGTTTTTTTGTTTGACACATTTTAAAGTGAAAAATCTGAGTCTCAGCATCACTCTGRTAACATGGAATTGCCCATAGCCTAACTGACCAACAYGTTATTTATTTAACCTTTATTTAACTAGGCAAGTCAGTTAAATTTACAYTGATGGCCTACCCCGGCCAAACCCTAACGACGCTGGGCCAATTGTGCYCRGCCCTATGGGACTCCCAATCACGGACGGTTGTGATACAGCCTAGTAARCGAACCAGGGTCTGTAGTGACGCCTCTAGCACAGATGCAGTGCCTTAGACCGCTGCYCCACTRAGGAGCACACCTATAGGGTTTATCTGAAATAAGCCTCAGCACTTCTGCTTCACAKAAAAAAACATTCTATATTAATATCAAACATTTCCCAACTGCACAATGAAGAGCCATACATAATACAGAAAAAAGAATTAACATTCCTGTGGTAGAACGATGGTAACACTTCCTCTCACAGGCCATGTCACAGRTGAATGCAGGATAATGGATTGTTCAGTGTTGCATGGGTGAGTGGTTCATACAATACAGCCTCTACCAAATGCAAATATGGAAGTGTGGTCTAAGGCATATCTGACACTAGCTGTCATAGGGTGGTAGGTAGTCTAGCGGTTGGAGCGTTGGGCCTGTAAATGAAAGGTCGCTGGTTCGAATACCCGAGCTGATAAGGTGACAATTGCCCTTGAGCAAGGCACTTAAAACATGATTTTATTTGTATGTCACTACAGCATGATCGTGAAAGCTTAACAGCCAACTCGTCTCATTACAAACTGACTGTCAGACCATCACAAGTCTTGGCCAAATCAGATCCAAGTTTTAACTGCTCAACTTTATCCCATTTCTGAATCTGGAAAAACATTAACCTCCAGATCAAATGTGATATGATAATATAATGAAGAATATAAAAATATTACCATTATAATGATCCCTTCTATTCAATAATGTATAGTAYCTAGCTAGCTTATTCTGTTCATGTCAATCAAACAGAGTTGAGATTTCCCTAGTCGTTGTTCAGAATARTGTCAGCATTCAAAACATCAACCGTAGTTTATCAAGCTATAGATAACAATATAAATGTATAATGGAATAGGCCACCTTGAAATAGTCACAAATGTTGGCATTTGGTGTTACATAAACTTCAGCTGCCCACTGTCACGAGCGGCCAGGGTGGGTCTAGCCGATTAAACTCAACTCCTAGATTTACGATGGAGTTGAGCGACGACAGACTGGAGCTCCGAGGTCAGATGAGTAGGTTTGGATAAAAARATAATTTCATTTCAGCACCTAAAGAATAGCCCGCAATTAAACAGAACACTTGTGTGTAATTCCAGTCTATTCTTTGGGTTCTGAAATCAGTAGTTTGTTTATATATATATATATATATAATATATACACAAAAAGAAAAGCATTTTATGTGGTGTCAGAGCTCCAGTCCACCCACACTAGTCGCCGCTCAACTCCATCGTAAATCTAGGAGTTGAGTTTAGTCGGCTAGTGTGGGTCATATAACGCTGGCAAGTTATGACAAATTTGGTACAGTCCTAGTGTAGAATTGACCTGAACTTCAATTTCAACAAATCAAACATTACTGAAACACATTSTAAATAAGTAGACTTGCTAACTAGTGTAAAAGATTAGCATAYAACATAGAATACAGTCTCGCCGCACCCACTTCGATGAATGAACACTTTGTTTAAGGACCACTACCGCACATTCTGCTGGCTAATTTTCTTAGCTAGCTAAATTAAAGCAGAGATGTCTAAATAATAATATGTCAAGGAGGTCATCACAGTTTGTAAGACACCAATTATGTGTTTTTAAATGACAAGAACATGCATAACAGCTATTTCATACTGTATGGCAATCACTTAACGTTATAGCTAACGTTAGCAGATAGCATGTCAGGATAGCCCTCATATTCATCCACTTCTACCCCATTACCACCGCCAATTCCTACCTCTTTCTCGGCACKGTCCCTTTATTCTCTTCCGTTGAACCGGTCGCATCAATTTTGCATTCTTTTGCGATAATTCCCGAGTTACCGTCCTCATGMTTATGTAAATGCGCTGCAATTATCCTTAATCTTTGCTGTGCAATTCGTTGCCTCTCGGAGCTATTGCTGTTTGACGCCATACTGCTTCCGTGTTTGTGCAAGGAAAGGCAGCTGTCACATCGATAATAGGATATGAGCTAAATTGTAATCAAATCCCATCATGCTTTGCATTTAATTTGTGCTTTCAATACACAGTACAATGTTGCAAAATTGGTTACATTATCGCCTACCTTTGCTGTTACTTTAATTGAATTGCTGGTAGTCCATAGAGCATGTTTCCCCAACTGGCGGCCCGCGGGCCGAATTTGCACGGGTGGTTTTGTTTGGCCCAACACATTTTCTGAGCAAAATATATATATATATTTGTATTTTTTATTGTTGTACATAAAATACTGTAAAAACACAGAGATCAGCTCCAAGTGATTTTAATTTGAGAAATCTGTTCCCAAGTATTCCACACAAAATAGAGTGACAGGTGATCATATACAAATGTAAGCAAGGTTTTAAATTATTATGTTTTAGTCAAATATTATATCTGTTTGGGATTCTTCCAGTCAATTTGCAGTCAAATTATTTGTTATTATGTTCCGGGTCCCCCGACCATCCGCTCAAGAAGAAAAAAAATTGGCCCGTGTCTGAATCTAATTGATGACAGTCACTGGAAATAGCTTATATTAGACAAATATTTTTACAAGGCACAATGTGTGATTTACTGCTGTTCAATGGTCATTCAAAAAATTATATTGATTCTTGGAAGAATATAAATGAATGAGCTTTCTACTGTTTTCCCTTATTATCACTCCATAACAAGTATTGTAGTATAGGACTAGCTTACAAGCATGTTGATTTGGACTYTCAGTTACATTCATACGAGTTTGAGAGTAGGCCTTTAGTTCATGGAAACTTGATGCCCATAGTTCTGAGGTCATCCTTTCAGGAGAAATGGCAAGATAAAGAAATTCCAGATTTTTATAAGTGTTGCATTCTCAACATGCATCAACGTAACTCTTCTTTCGCTGTGCCGGTGGGTGACTGCCTTTTTCTCAGACAGATTTGATCCATGGACAGGTAGCCTAATGATTACTTAAGCTTAGCACAGAAGCTCTCTATTAGACCACGATGAATGAACTGGGCTTTGGGAGAACTGAAACTCAAAACTTTTTCAAAACACAGAGAAAAATGTAGGTTTTTCAATAAGAAAGTAATCTAATTTAATAGCAGGAAAAATATGTCATGCTGCTTAAATAATGTGTGCATGTGCCTTTAAAAATATGGTCTGGAACTTTGGTGACTACTAGGGGCTGCAGTCCAAACACTTAAAGGACACACCCTCGTCCACTTACCCTCGCCTTATGCCCTTGGGGGAATCCCTGTCGCCATCTTGGCGGGTGGTCCAAATGATTAGCCAAGCAAGGGAAGTTTGCAACGTAAGCCCCTCAGKCRTCGTTTTTAGTGGGCTTTGCGAGTGTATAATAATGTAAACTTCGGGCCTGAAACTCCCCATAATTCAATTCGCGAGATTGTACATCCTCTAAGAAAAGTCTGTGAAAACTTAAAAACAACATCAATGGAGAAGTCAACATACAAGTGTAAYTAAAAACGAATGCAAATAAGTTAGACATTTTGCTACTATGTAAAAATTAAATGTTTTTGTTTGGTTATCTCTTGGAAATAGTAGAAATAAAATATGTTCCTTCTTCAGAAGTTCCAGCTAGGCAGGCCAACGGTAGTTAGCTAATTAATTTGCTAGCTATCATACAGTAGGCGTATATTAATAATTATATATTTAATATAAGTAGACATACACTCATAATTGACTGTAGCTACCGGTGGCTGAAAACCCAATCATCGCGGGATGAACGGGTGATGAATTTCTGGCCAAGAGTGGTCAATTTAAAAATTCGTCCTTCCTCCCTTGCCTTGCAAGTGTATACTCGTCAGACGTCATCAGAAGTGTCCACTTAATTTTATGGCTGAGGGGATAGGGTCTGTCTTAAGTGTTTGGACCGCACATCTAAGTATTTTTTTTAAACCTCTCGCTTTGGAAGAATGTATCAATGTGTAGTTTATACATGTGTAATCTATGAGCATATTTACTGTTTTACCTCAATTATTCATGAAATCCCTAGTTGAAAGCGACTGTTTTTTTCTGGAAGTTATGCTGTGCTTTTTCCCTTACATTTTCCCCCATGTGGACCAGCCCRTTAGCAATTCAAGTTCTAGCTAATGAGCTTCATTCAACCTCTCGCCATTTGAGTGACAGCTAGCAAGACGCATACACAGCAGAGCAATGATGTGGTGCACATATCTACACATATGACTTAGTACGCAATTTTCGGCGATCACATTTGGCTGGTGAGCGCTAACAAGTCTACAAAAGTACCAGAGAATCTCTAAATTAGACTAACAAGTTGTGTGCCCTTTGTAGAGCCAGTGATGTTATTGCACTTTTAGTTAATTAAATATAAAACAGCCTTTTTTATAATTTTTATGCGTGAAAAGTTTGCTTTGAAAGAACCGTTGATTCATACTGGTTGGACAGACAGCCTGCACTGCATAATAGCAACGTTTCATCCTAACTTCCTATTGGCTGTCATATACATCTCTGAAATAGTTTATTAGATTTATATTTGCGACACTCCAACAATGAATGATACAACAGATAATTAGGCCTAACTACCATTCACAGGATACAATGTCAATACACAACAGAAAATAATCCTTAAAATCTTTGACATTGTTTATGGGTTTGATAAGGTTAATTAATGTGGTAGGACCAGTACATTATGACCCAGGTCACTGAAAGAGGTTTGAACATTTAAATGGCTCTTGTTTAACTTTCTCACCTCCATGAGTCACATGACAGTGAACACGAGGGATGACTGGAGTCTGGAGTTTCCATATGGCTCGCTGGGTCACCCTATAGAAAGTGATGCAACAATCTACTAGTCATTCTGCTACTCTATTTTTCAGTCATAAATTCAGACATTTCACTCTGATACCAACAGACCCAAAGTGAGTCTTTTTAATTATAAGCAAATAAATACTTTCACAAGTAGGTGAAAACTCACGAGGCATGTCATTGTCAAAAGAAAAAGTTTATTCTTAGAACATTTTAGTGACAAGGAGTTTCCCTATTGAAGTTTGCAAGTGGGCATGTTGTGGAATAATGGTCCCACTCTCCAGCTGGTAGGTTTACTTCCCTCAGGCCAGAGCYTTAACTCCCAAAATAAAGTTCTGTAATGCACTGACTGCAAACAATTAGAGTCAAAGTGTATCACAGAACTTTACTTGGACAGCCACAGTGCCAACCCTTTTCACTACTCCTTCACCTGCAACATATAAAGAGAGAGTGAAATGTAAGTTTCCTATTGATGTGCTGGGTTGATAAACACTTTGAATTAACACTGTAGTGTGGGAAAATATGTAATTGAGGTTGGGATGACTTTCTGAACACAATATTGAAACCTAAAAGTTAAAATCCACCAGGATTTGAGATTAAACTGAAATCAACCACAGCRGAGTGCTTTACAAAAAGTGTATTACGTGGAACTTTAACTAATTCTCTGGGCTTATTAAAACACAGAGAGGAGTGAATGGAAAGACTGCTGTTGGAAACTTGGATTGATTCTCACACTCTGACACCAACCCCCCCCCCACCACCATACAAATGATGAAATCATACAATATCACACAGTAAGAGGCAAGATCCATTTTCCTTCATAAGGTGTTTACTTTGCAGTTCTACCTGGAATACTTTCAAGGTAGTAAAGGCAACCAATTAGGGCACTCCATATGTGGAACAGATGACGTGTCTAAAAGGTTCCAAATTTGAAATCATGAATTTCTTTTTATGTTGAATAGTTCACTCCAAGGGTAAGACACCCACGTTCATTACGCTGTTTAGCCTACTTGTTGAGTTTTTCCACAAGCCACAGACTGAATTTCACAATGAAAATATAGTGTAGAATGGTCTACCTATAAAACAAGGCAAATATTCAACATATTCCACTTCAGATTGCAGTAACAAATACATGTATATTCAACACCGTTTGGAGAGTTGCTTATTGTCATGAAGTTACAAAGTACAAAATCAAACAGTGAATTAAAAGATGTTGGAATTCGATTAGCAGATGTGAAATGCCATAGCATAGCTTCATATTCTAAATGTGAACACTATAAATGAGAAGCTAAAGAAATGCAATTGACCATACGGTACCTGGTAGAAACGGGAGCTCTTAAAGGGGAACAGCTGCAATCAAGCACGAGGGCAAACTGATAATAAAATGCAAAAAGCAGTGGGCTATCTAAAATGATTGCAGGACAAACTATCGAAGCAAGCAAGAGTTTTTCCACTTCCTAATTTCGCGGTTGACGTCCCTCTTTGGAGCCTCCATACAGTGTTCGTTTTGGTGCATTCACGCCGCTTTTACCTCTTATTCTATTCRTTCAGCCCTGTGCAGTTCAGTCTGTAGCTGGAAGAATGTCGACGTGGAGCTGCCAAACGTGAACGCGTATTCGTGGGCGCGCTTAAGGGGAAAAAAACCCCGTATAATTTCAGATAGTGGAACAGTGAAGTAAGTGTACGGTGTAGTAGATAAGGTAGCTAGAGGTAGTGAGGATCTTTACAGATAAATTGTCGGAGCTCGTCGTATGATCACCTCATTAAGAAGACATGTTTCAAACGCTACTTAATTGCAAAGTGGTCCCAACCTCTCAGGTGTCAGAATGTTAGACTAGACGCAGTGGTTCCCATACTTTTTAGTCCCTTACCCCTTCAAACATTCAACCTACAGCTGCGTACCCCCTCTAGCACCAGGGTCAGTGCACTCTCAAATGTTGTTTTTTGCCATCATTGTAAGCCTGCCACACASACACAATACGATACATTTATTAAACATAAGAATGGAGTGTGAGTTTTTTTCACAACCGGCTCYTGGGAAGTGACAAAGAGCTCTTATAGGACCAGGGCACAAATAATATAACAATCAATAATTTTGCTCTTTATTTAATCATCTTATATTTAAACCTGATTTGTTAATCGAAAATTGTGAATAACTCACCACAGGTTAATGAGAAGGGTGTGCTTGAAAGGATGCACATAACTCTGCAATGTTGGGTTGTTTTGGAGAGAGTCATTTTCCACACAGTCTGTGCCTGTATTTAGTTTTCATGCTAGTGAGGGCCGAGAATACACTCTCACATAGGTACATGGTTGCAGAGGGCATCAGTGTCTTAACAGTGCGATTTGCCAAGGCAGGATACTCTGAGCGCAGCCCTATCCAGAAATCTGGCAGTGGCTTCTTATTAAATAAAGTTTTCACAGAACCGCTTGTTGCAATTTCGATGAGTCTCTCTTGTTCAGATATCGGTAAGTGGACTGGAGGCAGGGCATGAAAGGGATAACAAATCCAGTTGTTTGTGTCATCCATTTAGGGAAAGTACCTGCGTAATTGCGCACCCAACTCACTCAGGTGCTTCGCTATATCACATTTGACATCGTCTGTAAACGTGAGTTCATTTAATGGAAAGACCTGTGTTGTCCTTGTTAATGRAGACAGAGAAGAGCTCCAACTTCTTAATCATAGCCTCAATTTTGTCCGGCACATTGAATATAGTTGCGGAGAGACCCTGTAATCKCAGATTCAGATCATTCAGGCGAGAAAAAACATCACCCAGATAGGCCAGTCGTGTGAGAAACTCGTCATCATGCAAGCGGTCAGACAAGTGAAAATTATGGTCAGTAAAAATAACTTTAACTTCTCTGGGATATGTGGGACGCTAACTTGGCCAAAAGCCAGTAAAAATGCAGAGCGCCAAATTCAAATAAATTACTATAAAAATCTAACTTTCATGAAATCACACATGAAAGATACCAAATTAAAGCTACACTTGTTGTGAATCCAGCCAACATGTCAGAATTCAAATAGGCTTTACGACGAAAGCACACCAAACGATTATGTTAGGTCAGAGCCAAGTCACAGAAAAACACAGCCATTTTTCCAGCCAAAGAGAGGAGTAACAAAAAGCAGAAAGAGATAAAATTAATCACTAACCTTTGATGATCTTCATCAGGCGAATGCAAACAATGCTATTATCTGAGGATAGCAACAGAGTAAACAAAGAGAGGGAAGTGTAACAGTATAACTTTAGTACGTCCCCTCGCCCCGACARGGGCGCGAACCAGGGACCTTCTGCACACATCAACAACAGTCACCCTCGAAGCGTCGTTACCCATCGCTCCACAAAAGCCGCGGCCCTTGCAGAGCAAGGGGAAACCCTACTTAAGTCTCAGAGCAAGTGACGTAACTGATTGAAACGCTACTAGCGCGTACCCGCTAACTAGCTAGCCATTTCACATCCGTTACACTCACCCCCCTTTCAACCTCCTCCTTTTCCGCAGCAACCAGTGATCCGGGTCAACAGCATCAATGTAACAGTATAACTTTAGTACGTCCCCTCGCCCCGACACGGGCGCGAACCAGGGACCCTCTGCACACATCAACAACTGACACCCACGAAGCGRCGTTACCCATCGCTCCACAAAAGCCGCGGCCCTTGCAGAGCAAGGGGAAACCCTACTTAAGTCTCAGAGCAAGTGACGTAACTGATTGAAACGCTACTAGCGCGTACCCGCTAACTAGCTAGTCATTTCACATCCGTTACAGAAGCATATTTCAACCCTGCAGGCGCGACACAAAATGCAGAAATAAAAATATAATTCATGCCTTACCTTTGACGAACTTCTGTTGTTGGCACTCCAATATGTCCCATAAACATCACAAATGGTCTTTTTGTTCGATTAATTCCYTCGATATATATCCAAAATGTRGCGCGTTTGATCCAGAAAAACACTGGTTCCAACTTGTGCAACGTGACTACAAAATATCTCAAAAGTTACCTGTAAACTTTGCCAAACCATTTCAAACTACTTTTGTAATACAACTTTAGGTATTTTTTAATGTAAATAATTGATACAATTGAAGATGATCTGTGTTCAATACAGGATTAAAACAAACTGTAGCTAGCTTTCTGGTCACGCACCTCTATCTAACAGTACACTTCAAGTGACCCTCGTTCAAGATGGTCGTACTTCTTCATTACACAAAAGAAATAACCTCAACCAATTTCTAAAGACTGTTGACATCCAGTGGAAGCGGTAGGAACTGCAAGAAGGTCAATTAGAAATCTGGATTCCCAATGAAAACCCATTGAAAAGAGAGTGACCTCAACAACAAAAATCTGAATGGTTTGTCCTCGGGGTTTCGCCTGCTAAATAAGTTCTGTTATACTCACAGACATTATTCAAACAGTTTTGGAAACTTCAGAGTGTTTTCTATCCATATCTACTAATAATATGCATATCTTATCTTCTGGGGATGAGTAGCTGGCAGTTGAATRTGGGTATGCTTTTCATCCAAACGTGAAAATGCTGCCCCCTATCCTAGAGAAGTTAAGCTCGTCACAGCACTTCTGTATGTTGTAAAAGTATTACATGGTCGCTGCCCATATCATTGCATAGTGCAGAAAATACATGAGAGTTCAGGGGCCTTGCTTTAACAAAGGTAATCATTTTCACTGTAATGTCCAAAATGTCTTTAAAGCTGTCAGGCATTCCCTTGGCAGCAAGAGCCTCTCGGTTGATGCTGCAGTGTACCCAAGTGGCGTCGGGTGAAACTGCTTGCATGCGAGTTACCACTCCACTATGTCTCCCAGTCATGGCTTTTGCGCCATCAGTACAGATAGCAACACATCTTGACCACCAATGTCCATTTTATGTCACAAAGCTGTCCAGTACTTAAAAAAATATCCTCTCCTGTTATCCTGGTTTCCAGTGGTTTGCAGAAGAGGATGTCTTCCTTAATTGACCCCCCATAAACGTAATGGACAGCAGCGGATTTAGGTATGGGCGACTTAGGCAGCCGCCCAGGGCGGCATCTTGCCTGGGGCGGCATAGGGCGCCCGCACGAAAAAAATCGGATTGGTGACATTTGCGCGATCGGTTTTCTATCGCTCATTTGCACGTCACGTCAATGGTATCATGTCACCGTGTGGGACTGTGGGTCAATTAACCTTGTCGGAGTGGGCATTCTGATTCTAGTTTGTGAGCTAGGCAGGCTACTGCCTGGAAAGGTCTCCCACTCAGAAGTACGAGATGGGGAGGGGGGCGGGGATAGGTTGACCTCAGGTCTCCCAACTGGAAGCCCGAGGTAGGGGCAGCGGGGGTATCAATCAAATAGTCCACCTCTAACTTTGTATAGTACTAATGCAATTAATAAAATCAGTCACACTACGAAATGCTTCCAAATAAACCACAATTCATTCATAATACTGTGAATATATAGTTTCACAGACATATTGTTGAATTGATTTTCTTCTGGTTTGTGCGAAATCATTAAGATGAATATAAAACCAGTCTGCACACTACCTGAGGTCCACCATGTCACAGGAACGCCTTAGTGGCCTTGCTGTCACCAGTATTAAATAATGCAATTGCTGGGCAGAGTTCTTATGAAGATGCAATTGATGACTTTGCGTCAAGGAAGGCAAGAAAGGTCAGGGTTTAGATGGCAGTTGTGCAATTTAGTTTGTGTGTTTCTTGTTGGAAGCGCAATAGCGTAATAATCAGGTTCTCTTCTTTATAAGTGTGTTATTCTATTTGTGTGATATAGGATTTGTGCAATTTAGTTATATTTGTGTGTGTTTTTGTTAGCAATAGGCTAATAGTGCAATAATTAAAATATTTTTTATTTGTATTTCTATATTACAATTTGTTTCTATTTGTCTTTGTTACTACTTTTTGATATTTGAGTCTTATTTTTGTATATATTTTTTATATATATATAGTTTTAAATGTTATGATTATTTATTTGTGTTGTTCCAAATGTCTGAATAAAAATTGCAGTTGGTGGTGTTTCTTTTTGGGGGGTTTTCGCCCAGGGAGCCATACAAGGTAGAACCGCCACTGATAACGGACGTATACCAGGAGCTGTGCCAGGCCCGCCACGTCTGTTGACTCATCCAGCTGTAACGCATAMAATTCAATGGCTTGTATGCGAAGCAGTAATTGTTTCAAAACATCTCCTGCCATGTCACTGATGCATCATGAAACAGTGTTGTTTGATGAAGGCGTTGTCTGTATAGTTCTTTTGGCCTTTTCCCCCAGCATTGTCCCAGCCAAATCCGCGGTAACAGGAAGAATGAAGTCCTCCACAATAGTATGTGGCTTGTCTGTCCTAGCCACTCGGTAGCTCACCATATAAGACTCTTCTAGCCCCTTCTTATTAATGGTATCTGTTGCTTTTTTGAGCGAGAATTAAGACAATTCTTGCTCACTCGAAAATTGTCTTAATTCTCGCTCAAAAAATTAGTCTTACATGTAGTCTTACCACTCGAAAATTGTCTTAATTCTCGCTCAAAAAATTCCCATGGCTTATTTTTCAAATTGGCATGTTTTGTTTATAAAGAGTGAAGGTTTCATTGAGTTGTGAGAGTACTTTTGCACATATAACACACTGTGGCTGAAGAAAAGGCACTACTCCCAATATAAGTGAACCCCAAATCAATGTAGTTCTCATCATATTTGTGCCTCTTCGATGGTCCAAAGCCCCWGTCTGTTGTTCGGTGCTTTCCCGGGTAAGAGGGCAGTAGCTCTTCGGCTGCATCAGATTCACAACTGTCAGTGTCCATGCTAGCTGGGCTAACAACAAATGTAGAATTACTGATGCTAGCATTGGATGTGCTCATGGAAGCAGAATAACTTGTGTTGTCAACAGGTGCAGGTGTAGTACTGCTGGTAGTAGCAGTACTACCAGTAGAGCTGGTATGRGTCTCTATGGARGCGGGCCTTACTTTTTTTTWACCATTTATCAATTTTCGAGTTAACGGAATGAGCAGCAGCTACGTTTGGCTACATWRGGACCGTTAGTGGAATTCCCGTGAGAGAGTAACGGTTATTGTGATTGGATGTTCATTATTTGACTAGGCTACCTGTATTTGACATTGTGTTGTTATTTRGCTGAACACTAGATGGTTTAATTTTATTTTMGGRAGTGAAACAAGGCTACTCAGGCGAGAAAAAAACTCCCCCAAATGTATAGCCCCGTTGGAAAATATAAATGGACTGTTTGAAAATGTGAAGATAAAAAATAAAGTATTTTATTTATTTAATTATTTTTATTTGGCGTACCCCCGACAGCATTGCGCGTACCCCAGTTTGGGAATASATGGASTAGAGGATCTTATTGTARTGGTTTAATATTCCATCAACACYTTTCAGGATATGCATGCTTTATTTACTTTAAAGAATTAAGACATAGGCCTAAAGATCAAGTTATGGACTATTGGAAGATTAATATAATAATACATTTGAAAATCTGAAGTTTTACATACACCTTAGCCAAATACATTTAAACTCAGATTTTCACAATTCCTGGCGTTTAATCCTCGTAAAAATTGCCCGTCTTAGGTCAGTTAGGATCACCAATTTATTTTAAGAATGTGAAATGTCAGAATTATAGTAGAGAGAATGATTTATTTCAGGTTTTATTTTTTTCATCACATTCCCAGTGGGTCAGAAGTTTACATACACTCAATTAGTATTTGGTAGCATTGCCTTCAAATTGTTTAACTTGTGTCAAACGTTTCGGGTAGCCTTCCACAAGCGTCCCACAATAAGTTGGGGAATTTTTGACCCATTCCTCCTGACAGAGCTGGTGTAACTGAGTCAGGTTTGTAGGCCTCTTGTCCATACACTTTCAGTTCTGCCACAAATTTTTCTATGGGATTGAGGTCAGGGCTTTGTGATGGCCACTCCAATACTTGACTTTTTAGCCACAATTTGGAAGTATTGCTTGGGGTCATGACCATTTTGGAAGACCCATTTTGACCAAGCTTTAACTTCCTGACTGATGTCTTGAGATGTTGCTTCAATATATCCACATATATTTCCTGCCTCATGTGCCATCTATTTGTGAAGTGCACCAGTCCGTCCTGTAGCAAAGCACCCCCACCAACTGATGCTGCCACCCCCATGCTTCACAGTTGGGATGGTGTTCTTCGGCTTGCAAGTCTCCCCATTTTTCCTCCAAATAACGATGGTCATTATGGCCAAACAGTTCTATTTTTGTTTCATCAGACCAGAGGACATTTCTCCAAAAAGTAAATTTTTGTCACATGTGCAGCTGCAAACCGTAGTCTGGCTTTTTTTATGGCGGTTTTGGAGCAGTGGCTTCTTCCTTGCTGAGCGCGGCCTTTCAGGTTATGTCGACATAGGACTCGTTTTACTATGGATATAGATACTTTGTACCTGTTTCCTCCAGCATCTTCACAAGGTCCTTTGCTGTTGTTCTGGGATTGATTTGCCTTTTCGCACCAAAGTACGTTCATCTCTAGGAGACAGAACGCATCTATTGTTTGTACAGATGAACGTGGTACCTTCAGGCGTTTGGAAATTGCTCCCAAGGATGAACTAGACTTGTGGAGGTCTACAAATTTTTTTTTGAGGTCTTGGCTGATTTCTTTGGATATTCTCATAATGTCAAGCAAAAGAGTTTGAAAGTAGGCCTTGAAATACATCCACAGGTACACCTTCAATTGACTCAAAGGATGTCAATTAACCTATCAAGAAGCTCTAAAGCCTGACATAATTTTCTGGAATTTTCCAAGCTGTTTAAAGGCACAGTCAACTTAGTGTATGTAAACTTCTGACCCAATGGAATTGTGATACAGTGAATTATAAGTGAAATAATCTGTCTGTAAACAATTGTTGGAAAAATGACTTGTGTCATGGCACAAAGTAGATGTCCTAACCGACTTGCCAAAACTATAGTTTGTTAACAAGAAATTTGTGGAGTGGTTGAAAAAGGAGTTTTAATGACTCCAACCTAATTGTATGTAAACTTCCGACATCAACTGTATATATATGTTTATGTACTTGTGCACACAACTAGGCTATCCTGGGGAATGTGAAATTCCTGTATTGTGTTGCAAATATCCATTCTWATGAAAGGRAACCGTGTGTAGGCTACCACCTGGTCTGGAGTCAACAGTCTGGGTCTTTTCTGGGGCTCAGGTAAAGTTACACGGACTCTGTGCACCATAACGTCTGTCTAAATGGCGTGGCTCTGCACAGGGTGCAAGGGCCTGCGACTGCTGTGCTATACAAGCTATTATAAACTGGGTGGTTCGAGCRCTGAATGCTGATTGGCTGACAGTCGTGCTATATCAGACCGTATAGCACGGGTATGACAAAACACTTATTTTTTACTGCTCTAATTACGTTGGTAAACAGTTTATAATAGCAATAAGGCACCTCTGGGTTTTGTGATATATGGCCAATATACCACGGCTAAGGGCTGTATCCAGGCACTTCGCATTGCGTCGTACATAAGAACAACCCTTAGCTGTGGTATATTGGCCATATAACACACCTCCTCGGGCCTTATTGCTTAACTGTACAAGTGCATTAAATACTTTGGCATCATCTAACCAGAAGAGAACACTATGTATTCTACCAAGTTTCATGAGTTGCCACCTCATCTCTCTACCAGTAAGCTGTGAGGCCTGCTGGAAACAACTAGAGTACAATTGAAAACAATCACAGTGATCAATATTCTGCATAAGTGTGCCTTATAGGTTCAATTTAAATGTAAGTTCTTATTATCTTCATTGCATTCCCATTGCAGCATATATTGTGCCTTCAGAAAGTATTCATACCCCTGGACTTATTCCAACATTTGGTTGTTACAGCCTGCATTCAAAATTGATTGCATTAATTTTTTTTCTCACCCATCTACACACAATAAGCCATAATGACAAAGTGAAAACATGTTTTTGGACATTTTTGCAAATGTTTTGAAAATTAAATATAGACATATGTCATTTACATATGTATTCACACGCCTGAGTCAATACATGTTAGAATCACCTTTGGCAGTGATTACAGCTGTAAGTCTTTCTGGGTAAGTGTCACGACTTCCACCGAAGGTGGCTCCTCTCCCTGTTCGGGCGGCGGTCGTCGTCACCAGTCTACTAGCTGCCACCGATTCCTTTTCCCTTTTCTGTTGGTTTTGTGTTTATTGTTTTCACGTGTTCCTTGTTTGTGGTTAATTCAGGGCTATTTAAGCCTTCAGGGCCCACCTGCTTTTGTGCGGGCTTGTTTATTTTTCTGTCAGTGGAGGTTTGTGTTCTGTTCCATTACGGATTGTTTGGTGTCCCGTTTTGTGGTCATTTGTGCCTGTTGTTTTTGGCGTGACCATCTTTTCTGGAACCTGTGCTCACTGTGCCTGACTCCACACCCACCACTCCTAGCTAACGTGACAGTAAGTCTCTAAGAGCTTTCCACACCTGTACAATATTGTACAATATTTACACTTTTTTTATTTTTTTTTATTGTTCAACCTCTTGTCAAATTGGTTGTTGATCGTTGTTAGACAGCCATTTTCCAGTCTTGCCATAGATTTTTAAACGGATTTAAGTCGAAACTGTAACTAGGCCACTCAGGAACATTCAATGTAGTCTTGGTAAGCAACTCCAGTGTATATTTGGCCTTGTGTTTTAGGTTATTGTCCTGCTGAAAGGTGAATTCCAGTCTCCCAGTGTCTGTTGGAAAGCAGACTGAACCAGGTTATCCTCTAGAATTGTGCCTGTGCTTAGCTCTATTCCATTTTATTTTTATCCCCAAAAATCTCCCTAGTCCTTGCCGATGACAAGCATACCCATAATGCAGCCACCACCATGCTTAAAAATATGAAGAGTGATACTCAGTAATGTGTTGTGTTGGATTTGCCCCAAACATAACTCTTTGTATTCAAATAAAATCAAACCAAATCAAACTTTATTAGTCACATGCGCCGAATACAACAAGTGTAGACCTTACGCTGAAATGCTTACTTACAAGCCCTTAACCAACAGTGCAGTTCAAGAAAGAGTTAAGAAAATGTTTACCAAATAAACTAAAGTAAAAACAGGTTATTCAGAACATAAAGTTAATTTCTTTGCCACATTTTTTGCAGTTTACTTTAGTTTGTTATTACAAACAGGATGCATGTTTTGGAATATTTGTATTCTGTACAGGGCTCCCGAGTGGCGCAGCGGTCTAAAGCATTGCATCTCAGCGCTAGAAGCGTCACTACACTACGATCCCGGGCTGTATCACAACTGGCCGTGATCGGGAGTCCCATAGGGCAGCGCACAATTGGCTCAGCGTCGTCTGGGTTAGGGGAAGGTTTGGCCGGGGTCGGCCATCATTAAAAATAAGCATTTGTTCTTAACTGACTTGCCTGGTTAAATAAATAAAATACAGGCTTCCTCCTTTTCACTCTGTGATTTGAGTTAGTATTGTGGAGTGACTGGAATGTTGTTGATCCGTCCTTAGTTTTCACCTATCGTAGCCATTCATCTCTCTAACTGTTTTAAAATCCCTGAGCGGTTTCCTTCCTCTCCGGCAACTGAGTTAGGAAGGACGTCTGTATCTTTGTAGTGACTGGGTGTATTCATACACCATACAAAGTGTAAATAATAACTTTACCATGCTCAAAGGGAAATTTAATGTTGGGTAAAAAATAAAAAATAAATAAGAAAAATACCATCTACCAATAGGTGCCCTTCTTCGCGAGGCATTGGAAAACCTCCCTGGTCTTTGTGGTTGAATCTGTGTTTGAAATTCATTGCTCGACTGAGGGATCTTAAAGATAATTGTATGTGTGGTAGTCAGAGATGAGGTAGTCATTCAAATATCATGTTAAACACTATCATTGCTTACAGAGTGATTCCATGCAACTTATTTAAAAAAAAAATGTATTGGTCACATACACCTGTTTAGCAGATGTTATTGTGGGTGTGGTGAAATGATTGTGTTTCTAGCTCCAACAGTGCAGAATATCTAACAAGTAATATCTTACAATTTCACAACACATACCTAATACACACAAATCTAAGTAAATATTTGGATGAGCAATGTCAGAGCGGCATAGACTAAGAGAGTAGAATACAGTATATACATATGAGATGAGTAATGCAAAATATGTAAATATTATTAAAGTGATTAGTGTTCCATTATTAAAGTGTCCAGTGAATTCAAGTCTATGTACACTACCGGTCAAAAGTTTTAGAACACCTACTCATTCAAGGGTTTTTCTTTATTTTTACTATTTTCTACATTGTAGAATAATAGTGAAGACATCAAAACGAATTTGTAAGTCGCTCTGGATAAGAGCGTCTGCTAAATGACTTAAATGTAAAACTATGAAATAACACATATGAAATCATGTAGTAACCAAAAAGTGTTATAAATTTTAGATTTGAGATTCTTCAAAAAGCCACCCTTTGCCTTGATGACAGCTTTGCACACTCTTGGCATTCTCTCAACCAGCTTCATGCAACTTGTAGACTTGTTTACGTGCTGCTGTGCATTTTGTTGCTAACCTTACTTTGCTACCTGACAACTTTACAGTTTTTACTTTTTAATTACCGTTTATATTTTTTGTTTTTCCCCTCGCTCTACTTTTTTTCATTCAACTTTTTCACTCCGGATGCTTTATCTGGACGTGTTACATCAGAACCTCCACCAGCCGAAGCTAAGTAGTAACATTAACATGATGCCTTCTAATTGCATTCGCTGTACTCATAATATACAGGAGAACGATCGCCTTACGGCGAGGATAGCTGTGCTGCGAGCCCAGCTTCAGACGCAATCGTTAGGCAAGGGTAATTTCAGTGTAGGAAAGGATGAAACGGCGTCTGTGCCACCAGTAAGTACAGATAGTAGTATAAATCCCCTCGCACAGTCCTCGCAGCGACAACTTTCTCCTGGCTTCTGGAGGGAAACGCTGTAGGAATGCTCAACCGGTGTCGCTCATTCAGCCGACAAACTTTCAACCGATTCTCACCATTAAGCAGCGAGTCGGAGTCAGAGGCCGAGCCTTCTCTGGTCTCTACTCCTCCCGTTACGGGGTCTGAGAAGCCGAAGCCTCCCACCATTAGCTCTGACAAATTGAAAACCCTAGTCATTGGCGACTCCATTACCCGCTGTATTAGACTTAAAACGAATCATCCAGCGATCATACACTGTTTACCAGGGGGCAGGGCTACCGACGTTAAGGCTAGTCTGAAGATGGTGCGGGCTAAAGCTAAAACTGGTGAGTGTAGAGAGTATAGAGATATTGTTTTCCACGTCGGCACCAACGATGTTAGGATGAAACAGTCAGAGGTCACCAAGCACAACATAGCTTCAGCGTGTAAATCAGCTAGAAAGATGGCCCCCTCCCAGTTAGGGGGAGTGATGAGCTCTACAGCAGAGTCTTACAACTCAATCTCTGGTTGAAAACTGTTTTCTGCCCCTCCCAAAAGATAGCATTTGTAGATAATTGGCCCTCTTTCTGGGACTCACCCACAAACAGTACCAAGCCTGGCCTGTTGAGGAGTGACAGACTCTATCCTAGCTGGGAGGGGTACTCTCATCTTATCTACGAACATGGACATGGCTCTAACTCCACTAGCTCCACAATGAGATAGGGTGCAGGCCAGGCAGCAGGCTGTTAGCCAGCCTGCCAGCTTACTGGAGTCTGCCACTAGCACTGTCAGTGTAGTCAGCTCAGCTATCCCCATTGAGACTGTGTCTGTGCCTCGACCTAGGTTGGGCAAAACTTAACATGGCGGTGTTTGCCTTAGCAATCTCACTGGAATAAAGACCTCCATTCCTGCCATCATTGAAAAAGATTGTGATACCTCACATCTCAAAATAGGGCTACTTAATGTTAGATCCCTCACTTCCAAGGCAGTTATAGTCAATGAACTAATCACTGATCATAATCTTGATGTGATTGGCCTGACTGAAACATGGCTTAAGCCTGATAAATGTACTGTGTTAAATGAGGCCTCACCTCCTGGTTACACTAGTGACCATATCCCCCGTGCATCCCGCAAAGGCGGAGGTGTTGCTAACATTTACGATAGCAAATTTCAATTTACAAAGAAAACCAGATGTTTTCGTCTTTTGAGCTTCTAGTCATGAAATCTATGCAGCCTCCTCAATCACTTTTTATAGCTACTGTTTACAGGCCTCCTGGGCCATATACAGCGTTCCTCACTGAGTTCCCTGAATTCCTATTGGACCTTGTAGTCATGGCAGATAATATTCAAATTTTTGGTGACTTTAATATTCACATGGAAAAGTCCACAGACCCACTCCAAAAGGCTTTCAGAGCCATCATCGACTCAGTGGATTTTGTCCAACATGTCTCCGGACCTACTCACTGCCACAGCCATAATCTGGACCTAGTTTTGTCCCGTGCAATAAATGTTGAGGATCTTAATGTTTTTCCTCATAATCCTGGACTATCGGACCACCATTTTATTACGTTTGCAATCGCAACAAATAATCTGCTCAGACCCCAACCAAGGATCATCAAAAGTTGTGCTATATATTCTCGGACAACCCAAAGATTCCTAGATGCCCTTCCAGACGCCCTCCGTCTCCCCAAGGACGTCAGAGTACAAAAATCAGTTAACCACCCAACTGAGGAACTCAATTTAACCTAGCACAATACCCTAGATGCAGTCGCACCCCTAAAAACAAAAAACATTTGTCATAAGAAACTAGCTCCCTGGTATACAGAAATACCTGAGCTTTGAAGCAAGCTTCCAGAAAATTGGAATGGAAATGGCGCCACACCAAACTGGAGGTCTTCCGACTAGCTTGGAAAGACAGTACCGTGCAGTATCAAAGAGCCCTCACTGCTGCTCGATCATCCTATTTTTCCAACTTAATTGAGGATAATAAGAACAATCCAAAATGTATTTTTGATACTGTCGCAAAGCTAACTAAAAAGCAGCATTCCCCAAGAGAGGATGGCTTTCACTTCAGCAATGATAAATTCTTGTACTTCTTTGAGGAAAAGATCATGATCATTAGAAAGCAAATTATGGACTCCTCTTTAAATCCGCATATTCCTCCAAAGCTCAGTTGTCCTGAGTCTGCACAACTCTGCCAGGACCTAGGATCAAGGGAGACACTCAAGTGTTTTAGTACTATATCTCTTGACACAATGATGAAAATAATCATGGCCTCTAAACCTTCAAGCTGCATACTGGACCCTATTCCAACTAAAACTACTGAAAGAGCTGCTTCCTGTGCTTGGCCCTCCTATGTTGAACATAATAAACGGCTCTCTATCCACTGGATGTGTACCAAACTCACTAAAAGTGGCAGTAATAAAGCCTCTCTTGAAAAAGCCAAACCTTGACCCAGAAAATATAAACTATCGGCCTATATCGAATCTTCCATTCCTCTCAAAGAAATGTGAAAAAGCTGTTTCGCAGCAACTCACTGCCTTCCTGAAAACAAACAATGTATACGAAATGCTTCAGTCTGGTTTTAGACCCCATCATAGGACTGAGACTGCACTTGTGAAGGTGGTAAATAACCTTTTAATGGCGTCAGACCGAGGCTCTGCATCTGTCCTCGTGCTCCTAAACCTTAGTGCTGCTTTTGATACCATCGATCACCACATTCTTTTGGAGAGATTGGAAAKCCAAATTGGTCTACACGGACAAGTTCTGGCCTGGTTTAGATCTTATCTGTCGGAAAGATATCAGTTTGTCTCTGGATGGTTTGTCCTCTGACAAATCAACTGTACATTTCGGTGTTCCTCAACGTTCCGTTTTAGGACCACTATTGTTTTCACTATATATTTTGCCTCTTGGTGATGTCATTTCACTGCTATGCGGATGACACACAGCTGTACATTTCGATGAAACATGGTGAAGCCCCAAAATTTCCCATGCTGGAAGCCTGTGTTTCAGACATAAGGAAGTGGATGGCTGCAAATGTTCTAATTTTAAACTCTGATGAAACAGAGATGCTTGTTCTAGGTCCCAAGCAAAACAAAGAGATCTTCTGTTGAATCTGACAATTAATCTCGATGGTTGTAAAGTCGACTCAAATAAAACTGAAGGACCTCGGCGTTACTCTGGACTCTGATCTCTCTTTTGACTGTTTCGAGGACAGCTTTTTTCCATCTTCGTAACATTGCAAAAATCAAACTTTCTGTCCAAAAATTATGCAGAAACATTAATCCATGCTTTTGTCACTTCTAGGTTAGACTACTGCAATGCTCTACTTTCCGTCTACCCGGATAAAGCGCTAAACACGGCTGCTAGAATCTTGACTAGAACCAAAAAATGTGATCATATTACTCCAGTGCTAGCCTCTCTACACTGGCTTCCTATTAAGGCAAGGGCTGATTTCAAGGTTTTACTGCTAACCTACAAAGCATTACATGGGCTTGCTCCTACCTATCTTTCCGATTTGGTCCTGCCGTACTTACCTACATACGCTACGGTCACAAGACGCAGGCCTCCTAACTGTCCCTAGAATTTCTAAGCAAACAGCTGGAGGCAGGGCTTTCTCCTATAGAGCTCTATTTTTATGGAATGGTCAGCCTACCCATGTGAGAGACGCAGACTCGGTCTCAACCTTTAAGTCTTTATTGAAGACTAATCTCTTCAGTAGGTCCTATGATTGAGTGTAGTCTGGCCCATGAGTGTGAAGATGAACGGAAAGGCACTGGAGCAACGAACCGCCCTTGCTGTCTCTGCCTGGCCGGTTCCCCTCTCTCCACTGGGATTCTCTGCCTCTAACCCTATTACAGGGGCGTCACTTGAGTGGGTTGAGTCACTGATGTGATTTTCCTGTCTGGGTTGCCGCACCCCCTTGGGTTGTGCCGTGGCGGTGATCTTTGTGGGCTATACTCGGCCTTGTCTCAGGATGGTAAGTTGGTGGTTGAAGTTTTCCCTCTAGTGGTGTGGGTGCTGTGCTTTGGCAAAGTGGGTGGGGTTATATCCTGCCTGTTTGTCCCTGTCCGAGGGTATCGTCGGATGGGGACTCAGTGTCTCCCGACCACTCCTGTCTCAGCCTCCAGTATTTATGCTGCAGTAGTTTGTGTCAGGGGGCTAGGGTCAGTCTGTTATATCTGGAGTATTTCTCCTGTCTTATCCGGTGTCCTGTGTGAATTTAATTATACTCTCTCTAATTCTCTCTTTCTTTCTTTCTCTCTCTGAGGACCTGAGCCCTAGGACCATGCCTCAGGACTCCCTGGCCTGATGACTCCTTGCTGTCCCCAGTCCACCTGGCCGTGATGCTGCTCCAGTTACAACTGTTCTGCCTGCGGCTATGGAACCCTGCCAACTGACATTTACTCCTGAGGTGCTGACCTGTTGCACCCTCGACAACCACTGTGGTTATTATTATTTGACCCTGCTGGTCATCTATGAACATTTGAACATCTTGGCCATGTTCTGTTATAATCTCTACCCGGCACAGCCAGAAGAGGACTGGCCTCCCCTCATAGCCTGGTTCCTCTATAGATTTCTTCCTAGGTTCTGGCCTTTCTTGGGAGTTTTTCCTAGCCACCGTGCTTCTACACCTGCATTGCTTGCTGTTGGGGTTTTAGGCTGGGTTTCTGTACAGCACTTTGAGATATCAGCTGATGTAAGAAGGGCTATATAAATACATTTGATTTAATGAGGTAGTCACCTGGAATGCATTTCAATTAACAGGTGTGCCTTGTTAAAAGTTAATTTGTCGAATTTCTTTCCTTAATGCGTTTGAGCCAATCAGTTGTGTTGTGACAAGGTAGGGGGAGTATACAGAAGATGGCCTTATTTGGTAAAAGACCAAGTCCATATTATGGCAAGAACAGCTCAAATAAGTAAAGAGAAACGACAGTCCATCATTACTTTAAGACCTGGAGTTCAGTCAATACGGAAAATGTCAAGAACTTTGAAAGTTTCTTCAAATGCAGTCACAAAAATCATCAAGCGCTATGATGAAACTGGCTCTCATGAGGACCGCCACAGGAATGGAAGACCCAGAGTTACCTCTGCTACAGAGGATAAGTTCATTAGAGTTACCGGCCTCAGAAATTGCAGCCCAAATAAATGCTTCACTGAGTTCAAGTAACAGACACATCTCAACATCAACTGTTCAGAGGAGACTATGTGAATCAGGCCTTAATGGCCGAATAGCTGAAAAGAAACCACTACTAAAGGACACCAATAATAAGAAGAGACTCGCTTGGGCCAAGAAACACAAACAATGGACAATAGACCGGTGGAAATGTTAGATTTTTCGTTCCAACCACTGTGTCTTTGTAAGACGTGTATTTCCCACCGTGAAGCATGGAGGAGGAGGTGTTGTAGTGTGGGGGGGCTTTTCTGGTGATACTGTCTGTGATTTATTTAGAATTCAAGGCACACTTAACTAGCATGGCTACCACAGCATTCTGCAGCGATATGCCATCCCATCTGGTTTGGGTTTAGTGGGACTATCATTTGTTTTTCAACAGGACAATGACCCAACACACCTCCAGGCTGTGTTAAGGCTATTTGACCAAGAKGGAGAGTGATTGAGTGCTGCATCAGATAACCTGGCCTCCACAATCCCCCGACCTCAACCAAATTGAGATGGTTTGGGATGAGTCGGACTGCAGAGTAAAGGAAAAGCAGCCAACAAGTGCTCAGCATATGTTCGAACTCCTTCAAGACTGTTGGAAAAGCATTCCTGGTGAAGCTGGTTGAGAGAATGCCAATGGTGTGCAAAGCTGTAATCAATGCAAAGGGTGGCTATGTGAAGAATCTCATAAAATATATTTTGTTTTGTTTAACACTTTTTTGTTTACTACATGATTCCATATCTGTTATTTCATAGTGTTGATGTCTTCACTGTTATTCTACAATGTATAAAATAGTAKAAATATAGAAAAACCCTTGAATGAGTAGGTGTTCTAAAACTTTTGACCGGTAGTGTATATAGGGCAGCGGCCTCTAATGTGCTTGTGATGGCTATTTAACAGTCGGATGGCCTTGAGATTGAAAAACAGCTTCTATGTCTCGGTCCCAGCTTTGATGCACCTTTACTGACCTCGCCTTCTGGATGATAGCAGGGTGAACAGGCAGTGGCTCGGGTGGTTGTTGTCCTTGATGATCTTTTTGGCCTTCCTTTGACATCTGGTGCTGTAGGTGTCCTGGAGGGCAGGTAGTTTGCCCCCGGTGATGGGTTGGGCAGACCGCACCACCCTCTGGAGAGCCCTGCGGTTGCGGGCAGTGCAGTTGCCGTACTAGGCGGTGATACAGCCCGACAGGCTGCTCTCAATTGTGCATCTGTAAAAGTTTGTGGGTTTTAGGTGCCAAGCCAAATTTCTTCAGCCTCCTGAGGTTGAAGAGGCGCTGTTGCGCCTTCTTCACCACACTGTCTGTGTGGGTGGACCATTTCAGTTTGTCAGTGATGTATATGCCGAGGAACTTGTGACTTGTTAAGCACATTTTTACTCCTGAATTTATTTAGGCTTGCCATAAGAAAGGGGTTGAATACTTATTGACCTAAGCCATTTAAGCTTTTAATTTTGTATTAATTTATAAAAAATGTAATAACATAATTCCACTTTGACCTTATGGGGTATTGTGTGTAGGCCAGTGACACAAAATCTCAATTTAAATCCATTTTAAATTCAGGCTGTAACACAACAGAATGTGGAAAAAGTCAAGGGGTGTGATTTGAATAGTTTCTGAAGACACTGTAAACCTACTGTACATAAATACAATGCATCTTTACAGCATTCTGCATGAGATGACTGGGGTAGTTTTGTCTGTCAGGATAATCAAATTGATAAATGTGACTTAAATTGTTAAACATTAGGCCTACCGACAATTGTAATAGCTGTTGTAATAACATAATAACTGTAATATTTATGTTTGTTAAAGTCAACCAAGATGCAATTCTAATTGGCTAATTGGGCTAAAAGGCCTATTCTAGAAACATGAATACATGAGGACAGAGATTATGTAAATGTTAATGGAATAAACTTGTATTTTTTTATGGTTGCATAACAAATTCCTCGTGTATAAACCTGTAGCAAATGTTACATTGGCTGTCCAGAGCACAGACACACACTGGTCTTATGGCCCAATAGGATATTGAGGGGGACGATCCCAGCGTAGCTCTCTCAGAGCCCTTGACTGGTTGCTGCAACTTGTGGGCAGGGCCATCATACTGCTTGGATTTTTCCGTACATTTTCATACGATTAGAAGCAATATTTCCTTCATAGCCAAAACGTCGCTGCGCCGGACTCCTTGCTTTCTGATAGTCCACCATTTTATATTGCTGTAGGTCTAAAGGATTTTAAATATTTGTTTTAATATATTGGACTTTGCTTTACGAAGGGACAACTCTCTATTATGATGGAAATTGAGATGCCTAAAATTCATCCTAGTCAACAGGTAAATCATCTTTTGTTATATATATATATATATTTAGGCTATTATGTGAAACTATAGCTCAAGGTTGACCTATAGCCTATTGACGCAATGCTAGACAATAGCCTCATTGTTGAAAAAATATATTGTATTGGATATTTCAAACGGTTGAAATAAAATTAGGCTAATTAAAACGGTTCATATGTTACCTGATTAATAAAACTGTCATGTTCAACTCAAATGTGCGTTTCCCACACTACTCCTTATATTGTTTCATAAGTTAATGAAATTAAAAGACTGCATCGTAAATATGTTCTTATAGGCTATCATACTCATATTTGTGAACTTCTAGTGCTGTAGTTTTGACATTTGTAAATACATTAGGCTACTACTGCATGTAGCTCTACAGTTTGTGTCTGCGCTGTAGTCGACAGACGCGTTCATAGAAAATTCTGCCAAGTCATGGATGGAAGTCTGACCGGTTCATCCAACTCAATTCCGTGTGGGCTAAAAAATAACGGTAAAACATCCGTTTAATGTCGAAGTCCGTGTGTAATGACGCAATTATTGTCCAGTAAAACATATGTCAAGGTGACGATGACGACAGTTTTCCCCAGACTGTCTTTTTCTTTTAATTTCACTGCTTGTTTTTTGGCTGTCGGAATCCCCCCATGCGCCACTAGAGCCCCATAGCGTTTTTCCCGTAAAGATGGCATCTATTGGCCTACCAGTAACCTAACGAAACCGGTGTTAAATAACCGACCATAGACGGTAGAGAAAGCGAGACATCTCATGGTCACATTTGTTCTGGTCGGGGCCAGTAAGTACCCCAGAGCCAGCTGTTATTGGACAGTTTCCCCATTGAAAAAATATATATATATTAAGTGAGCGTTACCTCTCTCACGTGAGCCATGTAAGAGATTTGATTTGATGAGATTATGGAGGTAAGCATGCTCACGTGAGAGTGGGAACGCCCACTTACAAAGATAGGAAACTTGACAACTTTTCCAATGGTTAACTGCCTCAGTAAAATGTCTTTATTCCTCCACCATCTTTGGCCCTACTTCGCTCCATACAACTAACTGATTGCACAATCTCAGGCTGCCCAGCCTGGAATTTAGTTTATTTTCTTTTCCATGATGTAGGCTACACAGGTCCTCTGTAGAGTTAAATTGGTTGTGTCAAATTGAGAAATATATGTAGGGTTAAGCCTTAGGCTTGTTATAATAACCCAAAAGTGGTAGTAGCTCTGTAGCTGACCTTCAAATCAAATTTGATCAAATCACATTTTATTTGTGACATGCGGCAAATACAACCTTACAGTGAAATGCTTACTTACAAGCCCTTAACCAACAATGCAGTGTTAAGTAAAAAAAAAAAAAAAAAGATAATAAAAAAATACAAGTAACAAATAATTAAAGAGCAGCAGTAAAATAACATTAGCGAGGCTATATACAGGGAGTACCGGTACAGAGCCAATATGTGAGGGCACAGGTTAGTCGAGGTAATTGAGGTAATATGTACATGTAGGTCGAGTTAAAGTGACTATGCATAGATAATAAACAGAGAGTAGAAGCAGCGTAAAAGAGGACCCATGCTGTAGAATATTTTGGGGATCTGAGGACCCATGCCAAGTCTTTTCAGTCTCCCGAGGGGGAATAGGCTTTGTCGTGCACCCTTCACGACTGTCTTAGTGTGTTTGGACCATGATAGTTTGTTGGAGATGTGGACACCAAGGAACTTGAAGCTCTCAACCTGCTCCACTACAGCCCCATCGACGAGAATGGGGGRGTGCTCGGTCCTCCTTTTCCAGTAGTCCACAATCATCTCCTTTGTCTTGACCACGTTGAGGGATAGGTTGTTATCCTGGCACCACACGGCCAGGTCTCTTACCCTTTCCCTATAGGCTGTCTCATCGTTGTCGGTGATTAGGCCTACCACTGTTGAGTCATCTGCAAACTTAATGATGGTGTTGGTGTCGTGCCTGACCATGCAGTCATGAGTGAACAGGGAGTACAGGAGGGGACTGAGCACGCACCCATGAGGGGCCCCCGTGTTGAGGATCAGCGTGGCGGATGTGTTGTTACCTACCCTTACCACCTGGGCTCTACAGACGTGAGTGCTATGGGTCGGTAGTCATTTAGGCAGGTTACCTTAGTGTTCTTGAGCACAGGGACTATGGTGGTCTGCTTGAAACATGTAGGTATTACAGACTCAGTCAGGGACAGGTTGAAAATGTCAGTGAAGACACTTGCTAGTTGGTCAGCGCATGCTCTGAGTACAAGTCCTGGTAATCCATCTGACCCTGCGGCCTTGTGAATGTTGACGTGTTTAAAGGTCTTTCTCACATCGGCTACGGAGAGCGTTATCACACAGTCGTCCGGAACCGCTGATGCTCTCATGCATGCTTCAGTGTTACTTGCCTCGAAGCGAGCATAGAAGTAATTTAGTTCATCTGGAAGGCTTGTGTCACTGGGCAGCTCGCCTCTGTGCTTCCTTTTGTAGTCTGTAATACTTTGCAAGCCCTGCCACATCCGACGAGCGTCAGAGTCGGTGTAGTACGATTCAATCTTAGTCCTGTATTGACGCTTTGCCTGTTTGATGGTTCGTCAGAGGGCATAGCGGGATTTATTTTAAGCTTCCGAGTTAAAGTCTCACTCCTTTCACTGTGGGGACGACGTCATTGATGCACTTATTGATGAAGCCAGTAACTGATGTGGTGTACTCCTCAATGCCATCTGAAGAAGTCCTGTAGTTTAGCTTCTGCTTAATCTGCCCACTTTTTTTATTGACCGAGTCACTGGTGCTTCCTGCTTTAGTTTATGCTTGTAAGCAGGAATCAGGAGGATACAATTATGGTCAGATTTGCCAGAGCAGCTTACCGATCACTGTACCTGTACACAGCCAATCTGTAAATAGCACACCCAACTACCTCATCCCCATATTATTATCTACCCTCTTGCTTTTTTGCACCCCAGTATCTCTACTTGCACATCATCATCTGCACATCTATCACGCCAGTGTTATTGCTAAATTGTAATTATTTTGCCTCTATGGCCTATTTATTTCCTTTCCTCCCTACTCTTCTACATTTGCACATGCTGTACATAGATTTTTCTATTGTGTTATTGACTGTACGTTTGTTTGTGTGTAACTCTGTGTTGTTTTTGTCGCACTGCGTTGCTTTATCTTGGCCAGGTCACAGTTGTAAATGAGAACTTGTTCTCAACTGGCCTACCTGGTTAAATAAAGGTGAAATGTAAGAAAACAAATAACGTGAAAAAAGACACACAATTGGTTGGGGGATAATGAAACTGCACCATCTTGCTACCTTGGTTTTATCAATTGAATAACAGGTTTCCCCCTAGATTAAGACTAAACCCGAGTTTAGTCATGTTTAGGAGGTAAGTCTCCTTAGTTGTTTTAACCAGACGCGTTTCTTTTGTGAATAAAAATATAGTCATCTGACTCCCAAGTAGGGGCGGTATGCTCTTCAAGCAGCAATGTATCATGAAACAACACAGAGGTGCATTTTGGGACCGTTTCCTGGACACAGATTAAGCCTTGTCCTGGATTTAAAAGCAAACACACGAAAATGCTTTTTGGTCAAGGCTGAATGTATGTCCAGGAAACCTTACTCTATCTCACAGCTCTGTAGTGTTACTGGCGCTTACAATTGCTTTGGTTGGCTTGTTTTGTAAAAGTGCTGTTTCTTCACCTAATACAATTGTTTTATTCTGTTTGAGTTGCTGGAAGTACAAATACAGCTACTCAAAGTCTGTCTGTTTGGTTTTAAACAAAGAGATTATTTTTTAGCATGAAAAAAATGATGTTTTTATTTCCACTAATTTGCAGAATCGACCAGAAAATGAAGCATATATTTTTTACAAGCCCAGTTCCTTATTTGTAGTCCAGACCTCCTCTGAGTTACAGATAAAGGTAACTAACATGGTACCTTAGTACATTTATACTATTCATAAGTATTTTGTGGATAAATACTTCACTCCACCAATATAGTTTATAACAAAATAGTTAGTTACTGAAGTCATTCAGCTGTTCATCCAAATAGTTACATCATCCTCTTTTAGAGACGGTCCATGAAAGGGGAGGATTCAGTAGTTTGTGAATGTACACAGATCACTCATCTCTGCATGAATGTAGTGTGGTGTTGACATGAAAAGAGGCTCTTGGGAAAATCATATTTTTTTCCCTCGAAAGGGGATTCTACAATAACATATTTTATGACATTAGGAATCCATCCTGTATGATGAAAGTGTCTATAAAATGTCCCGTGTATATAGAGACTTTGAACATAGGTCACTTCATATACTATTGTTTACTCACTGTATGTATACACTATATTCACCACATTTCAATTTTTTATTTATTTATTTAACTAGGCATAGCCCATTCTAATATACCTACTACTGTACATACCATTTTATTTTCCGAATTATATACTGTCTAAAAACACCACATATTTATATCCTGCATTCTGACACTGCTCACTCTAATATATCTATATTGGATTGTTAATTGGACTCGTTCTGACATTTCTTGATTTCCCTGTTTAGATTTATAGATTATCTGTACTGTATTTGCTAGACATTCTACTGCACTGTTGGAGCTAATAATCGGTGTACGCGACCAATAAGATTTGATTTGATTCGAAAATAATAAGGCTTTGTATGCCTATTTTTCAAGATTTCTTTACTCTTCTAGACTGTAAGTGATATTTGTGGGTGGTTGTGTGGGCCATTCGTCATCCTCTCCAGAGCCATAATGTATCACCTATGGTTTTGTGTACTCACTACCCAGACCAAGATTAATGGTGAGACTTACAGCCCTAACCAGACGTTGTGACTTTAAAGGCTTTAGTGGTCGTGGATTAATGCTGGATTTGACGTGACACCCATGAGGCTATTAGGGTTAAAGAGTTCCCAACTGCACTGCAGAGAGAGAGAGAGAATGTTTGTTAGAACTATTTCTGAATTTAATGATAATAGGTCGTGTGAATTATATAATTAAACATTGTTTGGGGATTTTTTGTGGCCATGTTTAACACTTGATTTGGGTCGACAAGTTACAAATCAATTACTTCTGCTCATTCCATTTACAAGAGTTATCTATGTCGAAATCTAATACCAAGCCCCGAAATCTTTCCCACACCACATCCTCTTTGCACTCCCTTCCACTTTGTTAGTCATCTGATCTGTTTCTCTTTACATCCTCTCTCTGTTCTGTTTATGTTACCCAGTCTCTCTGAAAGTATCATTGTCCTTCTTCTTTTAGGCAACAAATAGGCACATCCTCAGAGCTTTCCTTGTGACCTAATATGTTGGGTTAATGCAATCTCACCAGTCCTTTGTGAAATGTTTCCTTCTGTATATAAGGTCTGTGTAATGGATGTTAAGACGGCCCCAGGGGAGACCAGCACAGTTTATCTCTGGACATTCCTGACTGAACAGGCAGGCAGCTAATAACCGCCAGACTCTGCGAGGCATACCAGGAGGTCCTAGTGGTGTTGCTACTGTATACACCAGAGGGGACATAGTAAGAACTTTGTCTGAACATATTTGCACCAAACCTTCCTTGTTAGATCTCATGCTGACATGGTTCTCAAAATACAGTAATATGGTGCAGTGTTGTTTATCAAATAAAAAGTAGAAAACATTTGTAAAGTAAATAATTACGCACATGCGCAGAAGATTCGGTTTTCTAGCTATCTGGAAAAGGCATCCAATGTTTTCGGCAACGCAGCCACTCTGTAAAACTGTTTTTACTCCGTAAAACTCTGTTTTAATTTTAAGCTGTATCAATGAACTTTTCTCCTCAGAGTGATCAATGATTTCATTCGTTTTTGAGCTAGTGATATTACATTTGACCTGCTGTCCTTTGATTTATTTGGTTGAGAGACTAATCAAGAGAGTCACCAGCTGAGAGACACATCTCCTCTGGGTGAATAAAAAAATAAATATATATTTAATCTTTATTTAACTAGGCAAGTCAGTTAAGAACAAAGTCTTATTACAATGGCGGCCTACCCCGGCCAAACCCGGACGATGCTGGGCCAATTGTGCGCCGGCCTATGGGACTCCCAATCACGGCCGGTTGTGATACAGCCTGGAAATGAACCAATGTCTGTAGTGCCTTAGACCACTGTGATACAGCCTAGAATGGAACCAGGGTGTCTGTAGTGCCTCAGACCACTGTGATACAGCCTGGAATGGAACCAGGGTGTCTGTAGTGACGCCTATGGCACTGAGATGCAGTGCCTTAGACCGCTGTGATACAGCCTGGAAATGAACCAAGGTCTGTAGTGACGCCTCTAGCACTGAGATGCAGTGCCTTAGACCGCTGTGATACAGCCTAGAATGGAACCCGGGTGTCTGTAGTGACGCCTCTTGCACTGAGATGGCAGAATGCAGCGCCTTTAGGACCGCTTGATACAGCCTGGAATGGAGGAACCAGGGTTGTCTGTAGTGCCTTAGACCGCTGTGATACAGCCTAGAATGGAACCAGGGTGTCTGTAGTGCCTTAGACCGCTGTGATTACAGCCTGGAATGGAACCAGGGTGCTTGTAGTGCCTTAGACCTTTGTGATACAGCCTGGAAAGGAACCAGGGTGTCTGTAGTACCTTAGACCTTTGTGATACAGCCTAGAATGGAACCAGGGTGTCTGTAGTGTCTTAGACCGCTGTGATACAGCCTAGAATGGAACCAGGGTGTCTGTAGTACCTTAGACCTTTGTGATACAGCCTAGAATGGAACCAGGGTGTCTGTAGTGTCTTAGACCGCTGTGATACAGCCTAGAATGGAACCAGGGTGTCTGTATTGACTTAGACCGCTGTGATACAAGCCTAGAATGGAACCAGGGTGTCTGTAGTGACTTAGACCGCTGTGATACAGCCTAGAATGGAACCAGGGTGTCTGTAGTGACTTAGACGCCTGTGATACAGCCTAGAATGGAACCAGGGTGTCTGTAGTTTCTTAGACGTCTGTGATACAGCCTAGAATGGAACCAGGGTGTCTGTAGTGACTTAGACCACTGTGATACAGCCTAGAATGGAACCAGGGTGTCTGTAGTTTCTTAGACCGCTGTGATACAGCCTAGAATGGAACCAGGGTGTCTGTAGTGCCTTAGACCGCTGCGCCACTCGGGAGCAGTTGGGGAAAATGGAGAAGTGCATCTATTATTCATGCTGCTTCTTGCTAGTACTGCTGTCGTCAGACACCCGGAGGGACGGGGCGTGGCACTGGAGAGACACAGTAGCCGTACTCCTTCACAGCAGGGAAACGCTTCCTTGTTCCTCCTCACCAATCTCCTTTTCATCTGGTCACAGTCTGTGTGGTGCTTTGTGAGTTCCGGTCTAACTTGTTGTCTGTTGGCAGGACATAGACCTGATTGACATCCTGTGGAGGCAGGACATAGATCTGGGTGCGGGGCGCGAGGTGTTTGACTACTGCCAGCGTCAGAAGGAGCACGAGCTGCAGCAGCAGAGGGAGCAGGAGGAGGACAAGAGGCTGCAGCAGCAGAAGGAGCAGGAGAAGGCCCTGCTTGCTCAGCTGCAGCTGGATGAGGAGACGGGGGAGTTTGTGCCCCGCCTTGCGACCAGCGGACAGCCACTGCAGACGGCTACCTCCGCCGCATCCTCTCAAGTCATACAGGTACCGTACACACACACAGCTGTCAGTCATGTCAGGGGCTGGCCACTCCCCTCCCAGCTGCAGCTGCTCTGTAGCTAGGTAACAACCTTGTCCAGTGTAATTAGGGAAACACAGGTGGCTTTGTAGTTTTGCATTAGTGGATTTGGCTGTATAGAAACTGCTCTGTGGAGAGCTTTGTCTAAGGTAGCGCAATGCTCTCTGCTCAAATTCTTACCTATTCTTTAGCAAATCAGGCATTTTCAAACACAATGTTGAAATGGATGCAGTGTCAAGAATAGAGGGAATTTAGATGAAATCCTGAAGTGCTTTGAATCTTTGCTTTCAGGATGTCAGCTTCACTGTAGACGGGGATGCCATGTCATTTGATGAATGTATGCAGCTGCTGGCAGAGACATTTCCTTTGGTAGAGGCAACTGAGGTAAGAATACAGGCTTTCACTATTATCTTTAAAAATATGCTTACCAAGATTTCTAATTAAGCAATAAGGACAGAAGGGGTGTGGTAAATGGCCAATATACCATGGCTAAGGGTTGTTCTTAGCCACAACGCAACACGGAATGCCTGGACACAGCCCTTAGCCGTGGTATATTGGCCATATACCACAAACCTCAGAGGTGCCTTATTGCTATTATAAACTGGTTACAAAAGTAATTATATATTTTTTGTCATACCCGTGGTATACGGTCAGATATACCATGGCTGTCAGCCAATCAGCATTCAGCGCTCAAACCACCAAGTTTCTAATGAACAATATATAATGTTGTATGTACCTGTCTTTTACATTATTTCCCTCCCTTGTTTGTGTTGTAGAATACCTCTTCCTGTCTGGATGCCGCCGTAGCTCCAGCACCCAACAGCAGCCACATCATGATGAAGTCTGATCCGCCAGCTTTGACCCAGCTGCCCCTACTCCCAGCCCCACTGCCCCCACAAAGGACCTCCCCAGATTTGGAGCAGGCCTGGATGGAGCTTTTGTCCCTCCCTGAGCTGCAGGTACAATACGAATATTCTACCGCCTCTATGGTGTAACAAGCACTCAAAGAATGCATGGATGGCAGCAGCCAGGTATGCATGAGAGGACATACTTATCTTTTGTTTTTTGTGTTTGAATGGTACACAGCGTAAGAAGATACTACTCAGCTAATGCCACTGTGATCAGGTTCCCACATAGCACTGTTGACTCCGAGCAGGGGGAGGGAAAGTCTCAAATGGTGTGAAGCTGCTTGTGTCCTTAGTAGAACATAAAATAGCTTCTAATGCTTCAGCAGTTAGTAGTAGCATGGAAACAAGAAAGAAAATACTTTATTTACAGTACAAATACAATGCGTAATTTCATGCAAATTTATTTTAGTCAATTTAGGAATTCCACTTGATTTGCAATATTGAACCTGTGCAAAGTTTCAGCTACTATTGGCAATAAAAAGGTTTGAAACCAAGGTTTAATAAATGATTAGTAAAAACTGAACAACAGCTAATCCATATGATGGTTCTATACTGCATATTACATTAACGTTACATCTTGATGTCTAATAAACTGCATSGGTTACTGGATTTGTTTTGATGCTTCTGAATCTTGTTTTCTAGCAATGTCTGAATATGGAAATGGAGGACACGCGGGAGCAGACCGGACGATATCTGCCCACTAACACCACCCCTGAGGATCCAAACTACAGCTTCTACCCATTGCCCAACCTGGAAGAGGTGGCATCAAACACAGCAGATGTCTGCCCACCTGAATTCATCAACACCTTTGAGGAGAGCTTTCCCAACATGGCTCCACTGGACCATCTCAGTCAGATGACCCTGAAGGCTCCAGACCTCAATACTCATTTCAGTGCAGACACTTTCTGTGACATATTTTACCCAGACGTTGTCAACACAAAAGTGACCAGTGTCACCCTGCCTTGTGGGCAAGGAAATGGAGGTAACTCATTGGCAGAAATACCAAACAAGCCTACTTTTAGACCAATGGAATTACAGGACCTTTCTCCTGCAGATACATTTGATAGTGACAACAAACCTGAGATAATGACAGAATGTCCAGATTCTGATTCAGGTGTTTCTGTGGAGGCAAGCTCATACTCTAGCTCTCCTGAGAAATCCATGTATGGGGACCGCTCCTTTGGTGGCTACAGCGATTCAGACATGGATGAGATGGACAGTAACCCTGGGAGTGCACAGTCTGACTACTCTGAGATGTTCTCACTGTCTTTCCAACCAGATGGCCTGCAGACACCTCTTTCTGTGTTACCTCAGCAACGGGACAAAGAGCCCAAACATGGCAAGACTGAGCCAGATGACGAGACTGGCCACAGTGAACTCCCCTTCACCAAAGACAAGAAGAGGAGGCGCTCCGAGAAGCGTCTCTCTAGAGACGAGCAGCGAGCCAAGGCCCTCCAGATCCCCTTCACCGTGGACATGATCATCGACCTGCCTGTGGACGACTTCAACGAGATGATGTCCAAGCACCAGCTCAACGAGGCCCAGCTGGCCCTGGTCAGAGARATCCGACGGCGGGGCAAGAACAAGGTGGCTGCCCAGAACTGCCGCAAGCGCAAGATGGAGAACATCACGGAGCTGGAATATGACCTGGACTCGCTGAAGGAGGAGAAGGAGCGACTGCAGACGGAGAAGACCAAGAACGACAGCGGCCTGCGGAAGATGAAGCAGCAGCTTAACACCCTGTACCTGGAGGTGTTCCGTCTGCTAAGGGACGAGGACGGGAAGCCCTATTCCCCGTTGGAGTACTCCCTCCAGCAGACGACCGATGGCACAGTCTTCCTCGTCCCCCGCATTAAAAAGACACTTATCAAGAAAAAGGACAGCTAGCACTTCTCTGCTTTACTACATGGTACAGCATTAGTAATAATACTATGCAAAGAATAACTTTGTAGTTGCTTGGCTTTAAGCGTTAGTAAAACAGCAGAACTGTTATATAGTTTTTGCCTACTCTTCTTGAATCTTTAATTATATTTGAGTTATTTTGTACTGGTCTCTATTTTCCCCAGATATTGTTTGTAAATACATGATTTGCTTTTGAGATATGAAAATGTGTATTGTATATATCATGTTTTTAGTATGCTAATTATATTGTTGCAATCACTGTTACTTCAAAGTCTGTTTTATAAACTTTAGGCTGATTTGCAGCTCCATTTCCTTTGTATGTCCTGACTCTTGTGCTTTTTAATGAAATAAACAGTTCATTTAGTCAGTTGGTCTCTTGCTTACGATTCAAATTAGGCCGATTCAGAAATGTACGCCTTAACTACTAACTTCTCAGTAGTTGGTATTCAGATTAACAGACTTTTAGTGCATTTATGTAAAGAGATCCCTTTTTTAATTCGAATTTTCTCAATAGACTCACTAGAATATATGGAGAGAATAGGTTCAGAATATTGGAGATCGATGAATCAAAGCCATGTAACTCCACACATATTCGCCTCCTTTACAGCGCCAATTGGTAGATGTAAAAAATACTCTGACCTTGTATATTATTTAGAGTTATGAAAGTATTTATGAATAATAKAAAAAACGGTTTGGAGAGCCTTTACGCACTAAATATGTTTGTGATTGATCCTGAAAGTTGCCATTATTAAATTGTTCAAACCATTAATTATTGGAAGGTGAGAAAAGTGTAGAATATGGGTTGAACAGTAGGCTACACTAATCTACAGTAATAATCCTCACCAATCAAGAAACTGTGATGACAATGGTCCAGTCATCGTGAACCTTGTGCCAGGCTGCAGGTTTAAACGGCTACTTATGGTTCAATCCATTCAATTTGAAATAGTCTTCATGTCCGAAATTACTGCACAACTTCTAATACGTTAGCCTAATATGATTCACTATTGCTAGCTATCCTCGTGTACAACCACACAAACATGGCAGATGAAAGGAAGGTAGACTAACGATGTATTGGAATGATGCAAAATGTAAGCAAACGAACACTAAAGTGACAGTTATAAATGTATGTGGGTATAACTGATGATGGCTACCGATAGTGGCTAATACTTAAAGCAATAAATCATGTGAAAAGTCGGCATATAATTAGAACAGAAATCATAAATCGACTCTAGATTTGGCGCTATACCGTCATTTGCCAACGGCTACAAAAGCCTACAGAAGTCTTCTAATTTCATCCCTTGAAGTTAAAAGGACATACAATGTAAATTCTACATAATGGCATACCATTTCATAAACGTCACTGTGGGAAAGTTGATATGCTTCAGTTTGCTGTCATTTGTTTTCAGCGAGCATAACGTAAATCTATTAATTTTATATTTACAATCCCCTTATGCAAACGGTTACTCATTTACCTAGCTCTTATCAATAGCGCTTATACATTTGTACATTACAAGCAAGGAGAATGGTGTAGATGCTCTTCCAGTTGTAACCGACAGGTTGCTCGACCTTATTCACCTTTACTGTGGTGGAATTAAGTCAAGGTCAGAATACCGTGGCTCTGTAGACAAACCTCTGCCACATTTCTAAATATCTACACCCCGGAAAGAATAGCTGGTTGAGACATGCGTTACCTCACGCCCAAGTTCAAGGTCAGAATAGGCAGAAAAAAAGTGCATAAAAAGGGAAGTATTATGACCTGAATTCTTTCATTCTATAAATGATTGCGTGTAAGCCAAAACACGTTGAGGACTTGGTTCCACCGGCATTTATTTATGCAACAGTGTACTCCACTGTTCAGCTACACTTCAAAAGGTCAGCAGGACACACTTCGGGAATAGCGCAACAGTCACTGCACTTTCCTGGCTACCCAAGCCCCCTTGATCCGGCCACTTTCTTCTGTAGCGAATGACAAAGCAGCGGAAGAATYAATGAGTAGTCCGCTAGCACTGCGCATTGTATCTGCAGTTCCAGGCCTTTTCCACAAACATTACATTTGAACGCCAAGCCTTCTCCACCCTCATTCAAAACCAATCTTTCACAGGCTGTGTGAGGCGAACAAAACAACTATTCATACATCAAATAAATCAGTCGTTCCTTTGAGAGATGTCTTTATTGATTAAACACATTTATTTAATAGACATGCATAAGTAAACATTTCTACGAACTATAATATGATATTTAAATTGTTCAACCAGGGGTTGAAAAATCACCATCCTTAATTCAGCTACTTTTTATTATTTTGTATAAAAATTGTATAAAAACTACACAGAGAAAAATATCAAAGACATCTATAGGGGTGTACGTTTGAGTGAATTGAAGCATGTTCTCTGCAGACATCAGTGAGCTGTGCAAGGAACTCATGAGATCCTTCAAAATGATCTTAAATTGAGTAAATGGTACACTTTTGACTCTCGAAAGGGATTAGACTCAACAGCATTTTGTTCTACCTTATGAGTGTTAGTGTCTTACATTGCTTTACTGTATACTTTTGAGTAATACTTAAGTCTTACCCATCCAGAAATCTCCATGTAATCCTGTCATTAGAGATTTTCAGCCTGTAATAGTCGTAATGCTTCTTTCCCGATCTGTAAATCAAGCAAAGTGGTTACTCTTACCTGCTCCATCTTTATGTTACCACTGCTTGTGAAATACTCACTTCCCTTTCCCCACGTAAGGTCTGACAGCTAATAAGAACTTCCTGGTAATCTGTCGTATCTGACTCAACAGGATCTCCCAAGTGTCCAGGAACTCTAGTTAGTCTTTCTTCGCTAGCATCAGCTGATCTTGAAAGGTATAGCTAGCCTTGAGAGGCTGACGCTCACTACCAGGCAAGACAATGCAAGCTTTTCTCCAAGGGTGCGGCTCTCGGTACTGCCTTCTCTTTCCTCTCACAACATGCTGACTTGTCCACTGTGCTGGGGCTGAAGAGGTCCTGTCTGAAAAAGTCATCCGCAATCTTCCATGCTGACCTGCTGAGGCTCAACTGAAGTGGCTTGTAGCTGTAACAATCCTACTAGTGCAATGCTGGCTAGGTGATGCGTGCACCTCTCCCTAGGACTAGCTAAGACTCCCTTTCCATCCAGCCAGATTTTTTTTTTTTTACACATTTCAAGGAAGTTCAGAGAAAACAAAACATTGAGGGTATTGATTTGCAACACTTGATTAGTGATGACGGACATGAAAATAATCCAATCCTTCAATCTTTCTCTGAGCCAATGATGCACTATACCTCAAAAGACTTTACTACACAACTTTATTTAACTTTTTTCTCTCCACTTGTCAAAAATATTTTTACAATCTAGAATGGAGTTCACCGCATACAAGTAGTGTAAAACATTTCCTCAAATTGTTGTCTGCACTAATTATAACCACTTGTTACACTAATGAAATTACTGAAATACATACTGTTCTTGAAATACAAATAATAATACACTTTGATACGGAGACTAGCAATCATATTAACTTGAAAGAGAGAAAAAAAGGACAGCTCTAGCCAATTTGAGGGCCTGATGCGTCTACGCCCTTTTGACAGAACCAAGTTCTTCAAAATGACAAAGATGAGAAGACCAGAGAAAATCTATCAATCTACAGCAAAATAACGTAGGAATATTCAAAACGAACTGGAGTTAGGAGTAAAAATTATAAAAAAAAATAAAAAAAACACTTTCTGATTCCACAGGCACAATACATACACTTCTGATGCACAAAATAAAAAAATATAAAGTGGGGGAACATCTACCACAAATAAAGGAAGGTACTAGCTACACTCTTGCACTTTGTAGCTTGTGTACAGCCTTTTTTTTTTTTAGGATTAGTCTCCCGTTATAGCTGCAGTAACTTTCTGACTTGTTCCTTTAAATGCTTTCAGACGACTGCCTAAAAGTACAGTAAACTGCAGCTTTCCTGGCAAATCCTTGCTCATCTCCTCTCCTGCTAAGAACTGAAGCCTGTTGAATGGATACAGGATAAAACAAAAATTGTTATTCTAGTGTTGCGTGGGCTCACGCTGTACTATACAGMCAGGTATGCAGAGTATTWAAAATAACAAATATGGAACATACCCCAGTGTCATAGTATCAATAGCGCTGTGAGCCGTAGCCACCCCCACTTCCACTGCCTGAGCCATAGCCACCTGGAATGAACAACGATTGACAGATGAATGTTGTGTCATCAGACAGCACATCGTCTCATCCAGCTCAGGGGAGAGAATACTCACCTCCATAGGGGCTAGCAGTGTTTCTGCCACCAAAGTTGTTTCCCTTCATGGGGCCATAGCTGGATTGCTGTCCTCTGTAGTTACCAAAGTCATTGTAATTTCCACCACCTCCTCCTCCTCCACCACCAAAGTTTCCTAGCAGTCAGAGATTTGTTTTTAGAAGGTCAGACATCTAATCCAATTATTGTGGGTTAGTGTGAGTGCAACTCAAAAGAATCAATCACGAGCCAAGACAATATATCCTGGCTAAAACAGACTTTTGTACCTCCCAAGTTGCCTCCCTGGTCATTGTAGTTATCATATCCTCCTCCCTGGTTTCCATACCCAGGACCTCCTCCCCCATAACCCCCCCCACCACGTCCACCTCCGTAGCCAGGACCTCCACTATAGTTCCCACCTGCACAGAACAGGTAACAAAACAGCGCGTCTCAGATCAGAACAGGTTACAAACAGACCACTCAGATCAGGTTACAAATTGACCAGTGAGCTCAGAACAGGTTACAAATTGACCAGTGAGRTCAGAACAGGTTACAAATTGACCAGTGACATCAGAACAGTGACCAAAAGCAGTGCACTCAGATTAGAACAAGCTCTCTTCTGGTAATGCATCTTTAAACCCCCCCCCTCATCTGATTATCCACTAATGGTAGAGAAATGTTTACCATCTCCCCCATATCCATCCCCTCCTCTTCCTCCACCGTAGCCTCCTGTAACACAAGATAATTATGTTTACATGTATTGTGTGATTACTGTTGTTATGTTCCAAATTTATCCCCATATCAAAATGTAAAAAGTGCTTACCTCGTCCAAAGTTGCCGCCTCTACCCATGAAGTTCCCAGAGCCACCATCCCTACCTAAAAATAAAATGCCAACATTGACAATGAAGCGCATTCTATATGTGCTTCTCTAAAACAGTCACACAATTTTACATTCAGTATAATTCAGGTTATTATGCTTACTCCTCTGATTGGACGCTTCCATCATTTCCTGTTTTGAAAGTGCTTTTCTAACTTCGCAGTTGTGTGTGTTTATTGTGTGGTATTTTTGAGCTGAAAGGAAAACAAAGGGGAATAATTAGCAAATGGAATGTTTACTGATGTTTAAAATGACAAAGCTGCAACAACCACATACCAACAATTTTATCCACAGTGTCATTGTCATCAAATGAAACGAAGCAGAATCCCCTCTTCTTCCCAGTTGCGCGTTCCTCCATAATGTCAATGGTCTCGATCCTCCCGTAGGTCTCAAAGTACTCTCTGATATGGTCCTCCTCGGTGTCCTCCTTGATACCCCCAACAAAGATCTTCTTCACCCTCAGATGGGCACCTGGTCTGTTGGAGTCCTGAGACAGACAAGAAGCGCTGGGCAGTGAGCACACACACCGGTCAACACCTGCACAACAGCAAATGCACCTGAATGTGAAGCGGAGTTCGTTTACCTCTCTCGACACAGCCCTCTTAGGTTCGACAACACGCCCGTCCACCTTATGAGGGCGAGCTGCCATGCAGGCATCCACCTCCTCCACACAGGAGTATGTTACAAAGCCGAACCCTCTAGAGCGCTTGTTGTTTGGGTCCCGCATCACCTACATGAAACCAACGTATTAGCTTACATTACTTGGAACAATTTGGTGGGTCTCTAAGAAATACATTGTAAACGCTAGACACTTTTTTATTAAATCAAAATGCGAGTGAAATGCATACATACCACACTGTCTGTGAGATTTCCCCATTGTTCAAAATGGATCCTTAAACTTTCCTCAGTGGTTTCAAAACTGAGGCCCCCAATGAACAGCTTCCTGAGCTGTTCAGGCTCCCTAGCTTCATGACCCTGTTGAATTATTCAAAACAGGAATGTATGTCACACATAACAATGCAACTCTACAGACAACAGCATACTATCAGTACAAGTGTCCAATATACAAGGGTAGATGTTCTAATTTCACACCGTCCCAAGGCAGACCTACTGCATTAGAAGCCAAACGTTCAGAGACGCAGCTCTATCAGTACAAATGTCCAATATACAAGGGTAGATGTTCTAATTTCACACCGTCCCAAGGCAGACCTACTGCATTAGAATGCAATGTGCCATCCAGGCTGTTTAAATGGTCACAGGCAGAGACTTACATTGAGAAGAATTATATAATAGTCTGGTTATGGGTATGGGGGGCGTACAGTAATCAGGTCTGCCCAGTGTCCAACAGCAAGACAGACTTAGCTGATAAAAAGACCCCACAGAAAACGTTTTAGGAGAGATAGTGTAACTATCTCATTAGCCACGACTATAACATTCTTGGGGAAACAACAATTCGCCATTTTGAAAATATTATTTAATATACTTTATAATGCAAATACCAATATTTGGTGTGTAAATTCATGTTTCAAGTTCAATGCATGCCGCACTACTAGGTATAGGCGTAGCCTGTCCTACATTTTAAGGCCTATAACGTTATTATACCGGTAGCTATGTATCCCAACAATACATTCAAGCACTCGTCTACAAACAAAAATGTATGCAAKATTGAAACCGTAGCACTATATGACTGGCATGATGCAATTTGATGGCCAAACGTTCAGAGACGCAGCTGTGCTAGTTAGTTAGCTAACGTTGCTTCCTCAAAAATGCGGTTAGAATGCGCACATTTTATTGTTGCTGTAACATGATTTAAAAAAAATCTGTTTGCTCTAAATACACTTTCCACTCTGTTACGTCCGACTCAAATATACAGAGATTGATAAACATGCAATACGTGTATAACATCATCACCTCCATTTCGCAGCGTATTCTCCTTGGTTCTGAGAAGAAAGGAAGCTACTGTACCACGTGATTAGAAGTCTGCGCTTGTGCAGCGGTTATAACTGATCCAGGGTCAGTTCTTGTCGTTTACCGGAATAAACCGGATAGGGCAAGCTGATTCAGTATGTTTAGAAACGGTGTTCAGTTGTTTATAGAGAGCAATAGTAATGGCGTCTTTTTGTAGGAACTAACTGCGCCTTTCTTTATACCTGAGTGACTCTGCCATCGCTCGTTGGCCAATGCCTATGGGAATATAATGGGGTTTTAGATGAACGCCGAACATAACATCTGTGGTAAACACAGGTTTAGGAGGTCTTATACGTTTATTCTATGATATAATCTTCATCAGCTAATGTCACTTTTGGTGAATAAAAAAAACACGAAATAACCACATATAGGCATCATAATCCATAAAGGTAATGTTAACTGACTGATATTTACCTCTGTGTGAAACTCAGACTTTATTTTCGCCATTTATCACAAACACCATTCTTTCCCCCCTGAACGAACCAGAGGTAACTCCGAAGATAGAACAATTAGACAGATATTTCCACCAGATGTATAAATATGAAGCATCTGTTTAGCTTTTCCAAATATGGTAGTGAGAGGAAGCCCACTGGCCGGCAGTGGGAGAATATTTTATATATTTTTATTTAACTAGGCAAGTCAGTTAAGAACAAATTCTTATTTACAATGACGGCCTAGCCCGGCCAAACCCAATTGGGACTCCCAATCACAGCCAGTTGTGATACAGCCTGGAATTGAACCAGGGTCTGTAGTTAGCACTGAGAAGCAATGCCTTAGACCGCTGCGCCACTCTGGAAACCCAAAATGGAACAAGATTGATTTTGGCCGACATTCTGCATATTTTCTCATCAATTAAACATTTGATCTCAATACAGTTTTCTGTTCCCAAAACTATAATATGTTATGAACAGAGTGGACTAAAGCGAATTGAGTTATTGCACACGCGCACATCACAGACGGAAATATGCAGATGAATGATAGAACGCCCCAATAGGATCTCACTAGCTCGTGCTTGACTCTGCCCACCTCCTTGCTTGTCCTGGCCACTATAACTCCCGTTGGACCCTGGCTTTTGTGTGACAATGCTTTTGGTGGCCCACCATGGTCCCTGACGTCTCCGCATTCCTCGTCTCTTGCACGGTTTGTGCACATAACAAGACTCCTCGGCAAGCTCCGGCTGGTCTCCTCCAACCTCTGCCTGTCCCTTACCGTCCCTGGTCCCACATTTCCCTGGACTTTGTCACGGGTCTTCCCCCTTCTGATGGCAACACCGCCATCCTGACTGTGGTGGATCGCTTTTCCAAAGCCACCCACTTCATTCCTCTCCCCAAGCTACCCTCTGCCAAGGAGACGACCCATCTCATAGTGCAGAACGTCTTCTGGATCCATGGACTGCCCGTGGACATGGTCTCCAACCGGGGTCCTCAGTTCTCGTCCCGGGTCTGGAAGGCGTTCTGCACCCTCATTGGGTCATCGGCCAGCCTGTCCTCTGGGTTCCACCCCCAGTCCAAAGTCCAGTCGGAGTGAGCCAACCAGGACCTCGAGACAACTCTGCGCTGCCTGGTCTCCGCCATTCTAGTGTTCCCTGGGGTATCAGCCTCCGCTGGAAGAGCAGGAAGAGGTCAGGAAGAGGTCGGCGTACCTTCTGCCCAGATGTTTGTTCTCCGCTGTCGTCATTAGAGGTCGACCGATTAATCGGAATGGGCCGATTTCAAGTTTTCATAACAATCGGTAATCGGCATTTTTGGACACCAATTTTTAAAAATTTATTTATTTTAACCTTTATTTAACTAGGCAAGTCAGTTAAGAACAAATTCTTATTTTCAATGACGGCCTAGGAACGGTGGGTTAACTGCCTTGTTCAGGGGCAGAACGACAGATTTTTACCTTGTCAGCTCGGGGATTCGATCTTGCAACCTTCCGGTTACTAGTCCAACGCTCTAATCACCTGCCTTACATTGCACTCCATGAGGAGCCTGCGTGGCAGGCTGACTACCTGTTATGCGAGTGAAGCAAGAAGCCAAGGTAAGTTGCTAGCTAGCATTAAAAAACAATCAACCTTAACATAATCACTAGTTAACTACACATGGTTGATGATATTACTAGTTTATCTAGCGTGACCTGCGTTGCATATAATCGATGCGGTGCCTGTTAATTTCTCATCGAATCACAGCCTACTTCTCCAAACGGGTGATGAATTAACAAGCGCATTCGCGAAAAAAGCACTGTCGTTGCACCAATGTGTACCTAACCATAAACCTCAATGCCTTTCTTTAAAATCAATAGACAAGTATATATTTTTAAACCTGCATATTTAGTTAATATTGCCTGCTAACATGACTTTCATTTAACTAGGGAAATTGTGTCACTTCTCTTGCGTTCCGTGCAAGCAGTCAGGGTATATGCAGCAGTTTGGGCCGCCTGGCTCGTTGCAAACTGTGTGAAGACCATTTATTCCTAACAAAGACCGTAATTAATTTGCCAGAATTGTACATAATTATGACATAACATTGAAGGTTGTACAATGTAACAGCAATATTTAGACTTAGGGATGCCACCCGTTAGAATAAATACGGAACGGTTCTGTATTTCACTGAAAGAATAAACGCTTTGTTTTCAAAATTATAGTTTCCGGATTTGACCATATTAATGACCTAAGGCTCGTATTTCTGTGTGTTATTATGTTATAATTAAGTCTATGATTTGATATTTGATAGAGCAGTCTGACTGAGCGGTGGTAGGCAGCAGCAGGCTTGTAAGCATTCATTCAAACAGCACTTTCGTGTGTTTGCCAGCAGCTCTTCGTTGTGCTTCAAGCATTGAGCTGTTTATGACTTCAAGCCTATCAACTCCCGAGATTAGCCTGGTGTAACCGATGTGAAATGGCTAGCTAGTTAGCGGGGTGAGCGCTAATAGAGTTTCAATCGGTGACGGCACTCGCTCTGAGACCTTGAAGTAGTTGTTCCCGGAGGGGCAGATCCCGGGTGGATAGCCATATCTTCTGCCCGAGACGATACCGGGGAGCCGGGGTCCGGTGGCGATCCGCTTGTCGTCGATACCTGGAGGTGGTATCTGCAAACTCTCCCCCTTGTTTATCGGCCCGTTTCCCACCTCCAAAATTATTAGCCCCTCTGCTGTTCATCTTCTGTTGCCCCGTACCCTTCATATACATCCCACCATTCTGGTCCCTTTATACCCCTCACTGCGTTATTGACCCCTGCCTGCCTTGACCCTGAGACTCCCTGCCATTCTGGCCCCTTTATGCCCTCACTGGATTATTGACCCCTGCCTGCCTTGACCTGTTGTTTGCCTGCCCCTGTTGTTAGGAAGACACTTTTGTTTCTTCAACTCTGTCTGCATCTGGGTTATACCTCAAACATGATAGTACGAACTGGTCATGGCTGACCCAGCAGACTCGGACCAACTCTGTCTGCATCTGGGTTATACCTCAAACATGATAGTAGCAGTATGTGTTGAGTAAAAGACCATTCCAACCATTTCAATTCATTACATTGTTCTATTGCTAACATTTAACACACAGTTGTTAAAATGGAAGACAAAAAACAAGGACTCTACAGCCATCAAAATAAGTCAATAACCATGAATAGAGTACGTCCTGTGTTTCACTCTGACTGTCGATTACACACCACCTTGTTCCAGCACATTTATTTCTTAATTAAACTGATAATGAGATTGAGGCCTGGTAACATTATTTCTGTTTCCGAGCTCTCCTTTAATGAACAGTGGTAGTTGTGCGATACCAGGAGTTCTCGCCTCTGGGTGTAGGAATTGTCAAATACTCTGCAGCCTACAATGGATCATTTATTGACACCATGGATCTCAATGATTCATTTGTTTTATTCTGAATGTCACCGAAATATGCAACAGCTTTTGTCTCCATGTTGACTTTGAACAATCTGTGACATTGTCATTGATTACGTAAGGGAAAATCAACAAGGGGCTATGCATTCTATCAAAAATAATAAACGACGTGTGGAAGGTGTGTTTCACGTTAGCGGATTAATATGCATTATTTTCCAAAGAACGCATAGAGCCCTGAGTTGATTATAACCCTTTTATACCATGGCTATAATTTAACATATTTGCCTCTAGATATGTGTTCATTTACTGGTAGAACTGTGTTCAACATCCACTGAAGTAGCTAGCAAATTTACTAGCTAGTGCTAGTTTAGCTAACCAAATCATCGGTTCTAGCTTGCTATTATGAAAATCTAATTCAGTAATACGAATACTGTTTTCAATTAGACTTTTGCTTTCAAAAGCTGCTCAAACATGTAAAAAATAAACTATAGCCATTGAATTCTACCGTGCAAATATACTGTGCGTTATTTAAGCATTAAGGCCCAAGGGGGTGTGGTATATGGCCAATACATACAATGGCTAAGGGATGTTCTTAGGCACAACACAACCCCCAAGGTGCCTTATTGCTATTATAAACTGGTTACCAACATAATTAGAGCAGTAAAAATAAATGTTTTGTCATACCCGGGGTTTTCGGTCTGATATACCATGGCTGTCAGCCAATTAGCATTCAGGACTCGAACCACCCAGTTTATAAAGATAAATAATACACGCTCTAGAATGCCCTTCAAGCCAATCAGAAAGGAGTATTCAACAAATAACTGGTATAAAGTATTTTATTTGTCCATAGCACTGGCATAAGAGTGAAAACATTAATACTGATAAAATGTTTTGCAGGGTGAACAGCCAAGGCTAGCCATAAACCATGTCTTGATGTCCCAGTCAGATTTTTTTTTTTACCATGTAAGTTCACTGAGAACAGGTTCTCATTTACAGCAACAACCTGGGGAATAGTTACAGGGGAGTGGAGGGGGATGAATGAGCTAATTGTAAACTAGGGATGATTAGGTGACCATGATGGTGTGAAGGACAGATTTGGAATTTAGCCAGGACACCAGGGTTAACACCCCGACTCTCACAATAATTGCCATGGGATCTTTAATGACCACAGAGAGTCAGGACACCTATTTAACGTCCCATCCAAAAGACAGCACCCTACACAGAGCAGTGTCACTGCCCTGTGGAATTAGGATATTTTAGATTTTTTTGGGACCAGAGGAAAGAGTGCCTCCTACTGGCCCTCCAACACCACATCCAGCAGCATCTGGTCTCCCATCCAGGGACTGACCAGGACCAAACCTACTTAGCTTCAGAAGCAAGCCAGCAGTGGGATGCAGGGTGGTGTGCTGCTGGCATGTCAGGTGGTTTGTCCAAAAGTCATGCTGTCAAAAACCAGGTAGTTAGTCATAGGGCAACTGAAGGAAGAAATGCTCCCAACAAGCATTTATAAGCCTAGAAAAAGGACTTGGTTTTACACCGGGCTCAATATTAATTCAACAAAGTAACTTGTCCATCAGAACACATTAAATCATGTATTTTCTCTTGATTTTGGTGTATTGACCACTCTGCACTTGCTAGTAAGCTCTGGACAAATCATAGGTCTACATGAACCGGTAACCTTTTTTAATTTCAATCACAAATTATGGACTGAAATAGCACAAAACAGAATATTTGGCATAGTTAAAGGATCTGTACTGTGAAGAGGGCTGGGTGTTTAGGGAGGTTAGCTGAGCTGAGCAGAGCTGAGTGTAAAGGCATGTGTCGTGCAGTAACAGCTCCTCACAGATGGAGTTTGGTTGATGCTCTGTGTACTTTTGATTGCCCAGACCCCTGGACAGCAAGTTGTTTGGTTGATCACACAACTTACTCTCTGAACATGGGGGGACACTGAGATCTATCACACACTATTGCCCCATCCCACACATTATTTTTTTAAACCTTTATTTAACTAGGCAAGTCAGATAAGAACAAATTCTTATTTACAATGACGCCTACCCCGGCCAAACCCGGATAAACGCTGGGCCAATTGTGAACCGCCCTATGGGACTCCCAATCGTGGCCGAATGTAATACAGCCTGGATAATCTTACCGGTGGATAATTATTACCAGCTTCAGGTAGGAACATTTTCTCTCCCAATCTGGGGTTCAATATGACATCCCATAAGTGATGTGTTTTTGTTATATTTCATTTTGTTTCATGACATCAAGTGTAATCAGCATGGTTTACTAATAATTTGTTATCACAGCCAAAACTCAGAGTATCAATCGTTTGCCTGCCGACAGAACTTAGCACCTTTGAACAGAGTGTTGGCAGTCAATCTCTTTTGTGTTCACATAGCAAAGACCTTGAAGCCGTTAGCCACAGCCTTGTTAACATACTCCAAACAAGAAGGTGGCAGTAGCGTTGTATGGGAACGCATGTCCATGCGTGTTACTTAGCCTTAGTTTATGGTCTAGATTCCAATGTTAGCTAGCCCTAGCTGCTAATGTTCCCTGGTCTAGATTCCAATGTTAGCTAGCCCTAGCTGCTAATGTTCCCTGGGGTCTAGATTCCAATGTTAGCTAGCCCTAGCTGCTATGTATCCTGTCTAGATTCCAATGTTGCTACCCTAGCTGCTAATGTTCCCTGGTCTAAGTTCCAATGTTAGCTAGCCCTAGCTGCTAATGTTCCCTGTCTAGATTCCAATGTTAGCTATGCCCTAGCTGCTAATGTTCCCTGTCTAGATTCAATGTTAGCTAGCCCTAGCTGGCTAATGTTCCCTGGTCTAGATTCCAATGTTAGCTAGCCCTAGCTGCTAATGTTCCCTGGTCTAGATTCCAATGTTAGCTAGCCCTAGCTGCTGATGTTCCCTTGTTGATAAAGCAAATCACACACACACATGGTTAGCAGATGTTAATGTGAGTGTAGAGAAATGCTTGTGCTTCTAGTTCCGACAGTGCAGTAATATCTAACAAGTAATCTAACAATTCCCAACAACTACCTAATACACACAAATCTAAGGGGTTGAATGAGAATATGTACGTATAAGTATATGGATGAGCAATGGCCGAGCGGCATAGGCAAGATGCAGTAGATGGTATAAAATACAGTATGTACATGTGATATGGGTAATGTAAAATATGTAAACATTACTAAAGTAGCATTATTTAAAGTGGTATTGTTTAAAGTGACTAGTGATCCATTTATTAAAGTGGCCAGTGATTGGGTCTCAATGTAGCCAGCAGCCTCTCTGAGTTAGTGAATGCTGTTTAGCAGTCTGATGACCTTGAGATAGAAGCTGTTTTTCAATCTCTCGGTCCCAGCTTTGATGCACCTGTGCTGACCTCGCCACCTGTACTGACAACTAGCCATATGGCCATAGCTAGATAACTACCTAGCAAGACTACGAAGAAACAAATAAATTCACTCTCTATAATCCCATACTGCCAGTGCCAGCCCATAGCCAAATGTTTAGCCAGCTAACTTTAACATATTTGCTAACTAGCACAACTTAGCTAGCTAGCTAAGGACATTGCACTAACTTGGCAGCTAACACAAGGAGCTGTTTAATGGACACTAATCCATTGTGATTTAATTATAATGGCAATACTAGCTACAGTGGTTAGCTAGCTTGGAGGAAGTATTTAGTGTTGTGTGTATTGTGTCTGTGCACTTAGCTACAATAACCAGTCTTAGTCTCCAGCAGGGTTATGTCCACAATAACCAGACTGTCTCCAGCTGAGTTCTGTCCACAATAACCAGACTGTCTCCAGCAGGGTTCTGTCCACAATAACCAGACTGTCTCC